>NW_026934218.1:0-114529 GCF_032062105.1 Saccostrea cuccullata | reverse complement strand
TGGGCGAGCATCAAAGTCCAAATATATAATGGTCAGTAATCATGCCAACATTGACTACAATGAATTAACAATGCATAACCACAACAGATGGACCTGCTTTCACGCCAAACATCCGTTAGGCCGATACTGGGCTAACATTAAACGAGGTAAATTATTGACAAGCAAGTTGATGAAACAAGAAAATCAGCAGTCTCGTTTAAAGTCATCATTTCGTAAGTTCTATCGTCGATACAATGACCTGTCAGCAAGTACAATTTATCGTTGAGTCAAATGCTGACTGACGTTTTTCATAGCAATTGTTAGGCCACCATTTATACACTGAATTGACGACGGATTTGTTTCGTTATTTCCTGATCATGACAACGAGCACACGGCGGGTGTGACCGGTCGGCAGGGGATACTCACTCCTCCATAACACCTGATCCTACTTCTGATGTTTCGGAGGTCCGTGTTTGCTCTGCTATGATTTTGTATATATGTTTAATGGACTTTGAGATTGAATACCTTTCGTTATCTCCATATCCTTCATTTAAAACTCAACACCATCATGCCTATCATCGACCAACGTTGGTCCGATTTAGAATTCCTCTCTAAGAAATAAATAAAAGATAGAAAACTCTCTTCCTTTCAGATACATGAATTGAATGATATCAATTGCAAAATAAATAATTTCAATTGGATTTAAAGAAGTAGGTTTTCCGGATCCCAAAGTAATCATCATTATATGATAGTAAACAATAGCTATACTATTTTTAGACGCCAGTACAAATACAGATGAAAAAGACAGCAATGACAAAGACACCAAGGGTAAATATTATCAGATTCCTTCATGTAAGTTTAATACATTATATAATGGGGACTTTCAATGTAAAAAAAAGAATATAACAAGACACGTTATAATTTTTTTTTTTTTTTTTTTTTTAACATAGAGAAAGAGATTTAACTTAAAAAAAACAATTTCGCCAAAATTTCATGTATCTTCTTGAAAAATAGCTTACTTATTTCAACCGTGTTGCCTATATTTTTCCCAAAATTGTTTTACAATGAATAAAGTGAGCCGTTCCAAGCAAAAACCCCCTTATGTCAAAAATTTTTCAAAATGACTTTTTTCTTGAAAAATGATGCAGAACTTTAGGTGAATATAACCTGTAAAAAATTACAGGTGTATCTTGCTCTGTTACGGATTTACAGGTATTCAAAGTATGCATTATTTTTACAGCTGACGTATTTTATAAAATTTTCTCGTGTAGCGACGACGACGTTATAGCGACGTAATAAAAACATGAATTACTTATATGAAATACCTAGGTATTATATTGCCGTTTTGATTTATATATGTGCTAAATTTGTTGTAAAAAATATATTTTTTATTAAAAAGTTCAGTTTATTCTTTTGTGATATTTATTAAAAATATGTCAATGGTGTTCAAATAGCCCTATGATTCGCTGTTGAAATGTCTTTTATAAAGAAAAATTCACTTTTAATTTTACCACTTAAGTTCAGTCCAAATCTTTCAAAACCAGCAACAACAAAAATATTTTCGTTCCCATTAATTTATATTTTTTGATAATTGATGTTAATTACATGTCTAACCTTTGCCTTCTAAACAGCGACCAAAAAAGACAGCATTAAGAGGCAGGGGCTTGCGCTTTTATCAATGAACCTCGCCGTAAGGATTTTGTAAAGTATGGTATTTCAATGTAAAAAATGAGTACCAATTATCCTTTTTTCTAAATGCTCAAGTACATATGCATTTCCTTTCCTTAATTATGTCCTAGATTGTTAAAATATATTAGAAGGAAGGGGGAGAGGGCAATGAAAGAATAAATATAAAGTACTAGTATAAAGGCAATCAGACTATATAACAAGAAGTCCAAGTGTTCTGAAAGTGTGTGTGTGGGGGGGGGGGGTTAAATAGGTTACTTTTGTGTCTTATTCTTCTAGTCCAATTTACATGGAGACCAGTCCTTCGCATAAGTCTGTATAAACCGCAGTCCCGTGTCGCAGTATAAGTGCTGGCACGAAAAAGATCACTCGCTGCTCAAAGGCCATAAGTGCCGGTGTAACGTTGAATATTGACCCGTGTTGAAAATTGACCCGGGGGTCATTTTTCAACGTTGAATATTGAACCGGGGTCATTTTTCAACGTTGAATATTGAGACCAAAAGTCGTTGAATTTATACCCGGGGTCATTTTTCAACAGCTTGATATTTTTTTTTCTTACACCTGATGATGTCAACAAGTTGAAAATTGACCCTGTTGAATATTGACCACACCTCAAAGTTTGAACATTTTTTTTAGCTGGGAAGTTGTTTTACGGGATTTATCAGTATCACTTTATTTATATTTCGGTTTCAATTTTTTTCCCTTTTCAAGAATAATAGAAATAAACATACAGTATCACCCCGTGTATACAAGTACATTTTGAACAGTGCACGGACTTAGTTATCTTCAAGCATGACAACTTTATTTTTGACAATACTTTCCAAAATCCATGGCATCCATAAATAACTACAAAACAACGAATAGGGCATAAAACAAAAATCTTAAAAATCAGCAATCTAGAAAGTAGCGCTATATATATTGATCAGGTGGGTGGAACATCCCATCTAGTCAAATTCAATATAAAGATAACAAAATTTATAGCCTAAGAATTAGAATGAAACACATCGACCAAAATGATTCCAGATGGCAATGATAGGTTATATTTGTGAAAAGAGCAATATAGCGACCATAGCATGTAAGTAATGCTGACTTTAAATAAATTGTTGAAACCCCTGTAACAATTAACTTATTTGTCGGTAGACTGTCTCGGCTTGATTGCTTTCGGACCATAACCTTGAGAATGAGATTATTCTTATTCTAAAACATTCTTATTCTATAGAATGTGATTCCTATTTGATTTTTTGTTATTTCTATTCCATTATTTGTAATTTGTATTCGATAAATTGCTATTCCAATTACAGGAAATATGATTCATATATCATAAAATTTACATGTTTTTTTTTCTCGAAAACACGCGTTTCCTATTCGATGTCATTAATATTTAAAACAATTGGTTGCTAGTCGCTAATTTTGTCATTCCTATTCGATAATTTTTTTTATTCGATAATTATTTGGCTTATATGCAATAAAGTTGTTCTTCGAAAACATACTAGCATCCATTTCTATTCGAAAAAATACTATTCCTATTCGATAAACTTCTCATCTTATTACATAATTTTATCTCTATGATCTCCTATGCGATGTTTTTTTCAATAATTGCCATGATTGCATTCTGGGAATTATGACAAATTAAACTAGAATTGTTTGTAAACTCAATTAAATAGGAATGTAAAGTTTCACATTATTATCGAATATAAATCATTTTATCACATAGATTTACAAAACAAAATTTGAAAATTTTGGGAATAAGGCACAAGTTTTCTCTCTTCAAGACTTAGAGACTAGGGATCAGCATAAATTAAGCTGTTGCTATTTAATATTAAATAAATGTGTTTCGTTTTATACATTGATGGAGTAATTATAGAGGATTTAGTTATTAAGAATGCTAATTTAATTATTTGATTATGTCTAGTATCAATTTCTGACAAAGATATCCAATATGTATTAATATAAAGTACATGTACATGTAGATACTAATTAAAGACTTCAAGGCATTGTTACGTCTCATCAATTACGGAACATAATAAAAAATATTAATACAAGTTGTAGTAATTTTTTTTCAGAAACATCAAGTCATATTCTATATTATCTTTAATTTAGAAATCAATACTATTTCTGTTTTTACAAAAATTTTTCTTCATTTTAACACTTGTTCTATGAGAAAACCTGGCAGGGGGGGGGGGGTCGATTTCACTCACTTTAATGATTTTTTCATAAAGAACTCCTGCAATATAGCATATGATCACAAGAAAAAAAACATGAAGTCAATATGCATTTCAGATTCTATATACAAACAGTAGCTCAAGTCTTTATGCTGTTTTATACTTAATCATGTGATCAAGTCAGAGAGCTTAGAATAAAAGGTGATATCACCTTTTCGTGCTAAATAGGTGCTATCACCTATTTGAATGTGTGGTATCACCTATTCGAAAAGGTGATATTACCTATTTGAGTTTCTTACAACAGTCATTAATGAATGATCCCTATAATATATAGATTACCACTGGAACCAAGAAAATTCGGACAACCCAGTTTTCATGCGTTTTCTACGATTTTCTTGTTGTTTACATGATATATAAGTGAAATAAATTAATTTGTAAGCAAAAAAAAAAAAACTACAGCTGTTCGACGGGAAAAGGTGATATCACCCAATCGAATAGGCGATATCACCTATTCGAATAAGTGATATCACCTTTTTGAATTGGTGATATCACAAATTCAAATCAAATAGGTGATATTATATAAATATTGCATGTAGTTGTGTGTAACATTGAAAATTTTCACCCCAAGAAAACCATTGTCAACCGAGGCGCAGCCGAGGTTGACAATGGTTTTCTTGGGGTGAAAATTTTCAATGTTACACTCAACTACATGCAATATTTATTATATTATACTGAATGTTTTATACAAATGCATATTACAGTGAACCGTGCGCGCATGAATTCCGCGCAGTCGCTATTTTTTGAATTACCACTCGTCGTCAAGCAATGTTGACTGTTGCGACGCAGGAGGGCGTGGCTTCATTTTTCATCGGTAAGTAGTGTTTTTTATCAAATGTTTCTCGACGAATCAGATTCAAGTAATTTACATGAAAGTAAAATATCATCTATTGGAAAAGGTGATATCACTTATTCAAATAGGGGATATTACCTTTTCTAGTAAATATAAAAAACGGGGCCTCATACCTATGAATTAAGTCACAGTAGTGAAAACCCAATCATAAATATGTGTTTTTATGCTGTTGAATTTTGAACCGGTTTCATGATCAAAATTCCACGACCCGGCTCAGTTTTCAACGGATTAGGGTCTAAATTCAACACCTTTGGTCTCAGTATTCAACGTTGAAAAATGACCCCCGGGTCAATTTTCAACCCGGGTCAAAATTCAACGTTACACCGGTTATAGGAATATTTGCAGCTCTCCATGCACCAGCAAGTGGCGGCGTCTCCTGATGAGTTAAAAAATTCTCTAGATGGACGTTTAACAACATTATCATTTAATATATTTAAATTTAAAAATTGAAAAAGGGTCATCATCTTAAGTTTCACTGCAAAGGATAAAAGAGGACAATTTATCTAGAAACCTTTTTTTAATTCAAGATATTTCCGAAGTTTGCTAAAAACATGTTTTTGTACAATATATATCTGACTTTTGAGTATGACATCTGTAGCGGACAGTAAACTAGTAAAGGGAACTTACACGTATACTACCTCGCTTGGGTGCTAGCTTTTCTAGCGATGCGGTCGAGTCTCTTTCTTAGTCTCTCTTTCAGGCAAGTTAAGCAACGGCGAGCCTATTTACATGTATGATTGATTTTCTTGAATTCTCCGATCTCGGAATTTCGATCCCAAGAAATTCAAAGTTATTTGACAGCGGGTTATTAGGCATTTATTTTTCTTTAGTTATAACGTGAAAACAGAAAAGGAAGAAAAAGGTATCGATTGATTATCAAAGTATCGAATGGTGTACAAGTGAAACTCATGTTAGCCTCTAAATAAAACACCTATCGAATTCATACGTTGTATACTAGCCTTTAAAATTATATTTGTTATTCCTTAAGTTTTGCAAAAGCGTAGTTTAAATCTTTACCAAACACGTGAAAAATGATATTGCATCCATAAATTACATTTACCTTTTGTACACTGGATATATTTAGATTTCATTTATAGTAGTTACACATGAAAAGCTTGTTATAAATATTTATCGGATATTTTGAAAATAAATTATTTTAGATCTTTTTCACGCTAAGAATTATGAAGCGATTACGATTTTAATCAGAATAAAAAAAATAGTATAATAAAATGACAAATTAAATAATTGTTCTTCCGGCCCGCAAAAAATATAATAATATACACACGCCCGTCTTCACACATACATTAAAGAAAATAAGAACTATCTTTAAAATATATTTCTGAATATTTGAATTATATAAATACAGAAACATCAAGTCCAAGAGAGAGAGAGAGAGAGAGAGAGAGAGAGAGAGAGAGAGAGAGAGAGAGAGAGAGATCTTAATTGTATTAACTCTTATCATTAAACTAGATTTTAATTATAAAGCCTGAAGACCTTTTCCTAAATTTCTATGAGTCGTCCTCCAAATCCCGTAGTCGAATTGTTTTCTATAAACCTCTTGCAATATTTTTTTTAAATATATACAGGAAGATGTACATGTAATTTTTTTTATTAAAATTTGAAAAAAAATCAATAATTTGGGTATGAATTTTGAATAAGTTAAAGGAACACGTAAATGAAGAATATGGAAATAAGATCATTAAATAATGGGCAACTTAATATTGTTGTACTGTTAGTATCTTGAGATGATGAAATTTTACAACAATTGTCAAATACTAACTATGTTTCTTCTTTCCTCTTTTCGTCAGTAAAAATACTAATTGATGATTTCTTTTTTTTACGCTTTGACTAATGTATTTAGCCTATTTATTTACCTATAGACTTTAAATACTGGTATAAAGAATAAAAGAAAATGAATACGCAAACATCCAACTATCATACTACGTGGAAAATTAAAACATATATAATTTATTAGTTGCTGTAATAGAAACAGAAAATAAATATATAAAATATAAAATGTAACCCGGAGAATTAAAATAAATATGAACTAATATTTTATTTATCATAATAGATTTACACTGTGCATTTACAGTGTTTTACAGTATTTTGCTTGTATGTAAAATGTTTGGATTTACTGATTGAAAGCTCTGTAAAGAAATACCGAATGCGTGTTCGCTCTCTGGAACCGTTACTAAATTTGCGGTTCGCTTTCTGGGTCCGCTTCGGGTTCCCTCGGGGTACGCTACGAGTTCGCTTTGGGTCAACACCGGGTTCGCTCGGGGACAGCCCTAACGGACCCCGAGCGAACCCGAAGCTGACCAAGAGAGCGAGCCCGGGGTGCGCTCCGGGTTCGCCTTCTGTTAGGTTGTGTCCGGTCGGTACTTTACCATCTGTTAGGCCAATACTTGGCTAACATTTAAAACTCAACACCAACTTACCTACCATCGACCAACATTAGTTTAATTTCGTATTCCTGTCTGGGAAATAAATCAAAGATAAAAAAAAATCCATCTTCCTTTCAGATACATGAATTGAATGGTGTTAATTGCAAAATAAAATAAGTTCGATGGGATGTAAAAAAGTGAGTTTTCTTGATCCTAAAGTAAACGTCCTTATACGATAGTAAACAATAGCTATACTCATTTTAGATGCCAGTACAAATACAGATGAAAAAGGCATCAATGGCAAAGACACAAAAGGTAAATGTCATCAGATTCCATCATGTAAGTTTAATACATAAAATAATCGGGTATTTCATTATAAAAAAAGAATACAACAAGAAAGGTTACAATATTTTTTTTTAATTTTTTTAACAAGAAGAAGGAGTGATAACTTTAAAAAACTAATTTTGCAAAAATTTCATGTTCCTCCTGGAATATACATGTAGCTTACTTATCTCAACCGTGTTGCCTATTTTCCCCAAAAATTGTGTTACAGTGAATAAAGTAACATTTATCTCTGAGGCAGATCTTAATTGTAAAGGTACCTTAAGAAAAGATTGTATCATATACGGAGAGGCAGACTTTGGAACTATGTTAAACTATAGTAAAAACTTTGAAACTTTGATTTTCCATTGTTAACTATCGGAAACTACAAATTACTGTAGTATATTCTTGTTAGGGAGATTAAGAAAGATAGAAGTTTAATGATCCAGAACGTGACTTAGTTGGCACTATGTTGAGCCAATCTTATATCTCAAAACACAGCGGCTTATATTTTATGCCAACATTTACTCGGTTAGGCATACGTTGGACCAATATCATAGTCACAATATATATTGGTCATTTGTCATGCCAATCGTTACTATAATAGACCAATAATGCATAACCACAACAGATTAACCTGCTTTCACGCCATCGTACCATCCGTTAGGCCAATTAAAACACAACACCAACTTACCTACCATCGACCAACATTAGCCCGATTGCGTATTCCTGTCTGGGAAATAAATCAAAGATAAAAAAAAATCCATCTTCCTTTCAGATACATGAATTGAATGATGTTAATTGCAAAATAAAATAAGTTCGATGGGATGTAAAAAAGTGAGTTTTCTTGATCCTAAAGTAAACGTACTTATATGATAGTAAACAATAGCTATACTCATTTTAGATGCCAGTACAAATACAGATGAAAAAGGCATCAATGGCAAAGACACAAAAGGTAAATGTCATCAGATTCCATCATGTAAGTTTAATACATAAAATAATCGGGTATTTCATTATAAAAAAAGAATAAAACAAGACACGTTACAATATGTTTTTAACCGAGCTTACTTATCTCAACCGTGTTGCCTATATTTCCCCAAAATTGTGTTACAATGAATTAAGTAACATTTATCTCTGAGGCAGATCTTAATTTTAAAGGTACCTTAAAAAAATTGTATCATATACGGAGAGGCATAATGACTATAAAATTGTTAACTAGATATGTTATATAAACACAACATTCTTTATATATTCAAGGTAGTATGAGAAACCAATGTTTATTACGATTATCAATAATCATTTTCCATACTTTTCAAATTAATCAATTATTACCTAATCCGGAAATTCAATTAAGTCATAATATACCTACATCTTTATATCCTTAAATCTTTGTTCACTTCTTAAACGACAACGCGTTAAAACATTCAAGAGGAAAGGACTCTCTCGAGGAAATGCAAAATTCATCAACAGTTCAAAAGTTTTACCCTAAGATCAAGTTTGGTTAAATTTGCTATTGGTTTCCCTTTCACAATATTTGCCTTTTTACCTTCATCACCTGCATATGGAGTATATATATCTCAGTTGATTCGATACGCAAGAGCATGCTCTACGTATGAACAATTTCTTAAACGAGGTAAATTATTGACAAGCAAGTTGATGAAACAAGAATATCAACAGTCTCTTTTAAAGTCATCATTTCGTAAATTCTATGGTCGATACAATGACCTTATCAGCAAATACAATTTATCATTGAATGAAATGCTGACTGACGTTTTTCATATCAATTGTTAGTCCATTATTTATACACTGAATTGACGACGGATTTTTTCCGTAATTTCCTGATTATGACAACGAGCACACGGGGGTGTGACCGGTCGGCAGGGGATGCTCACTCCTCCATGTCACCTGATCCCACCTCTTATGTTTCGGAGGTCCGTGTTTGCTCTGCTCTTATTTTGTATATTGTTTAATCGACGTTGAGATTGAATACTGTTCGTTATTTTCATATCCTTCTTGCTAACAAATAGTAATTTATAAACCTGTTTCATAACACTGTATGAACACACAACTGTCATAAGAAAGTCGTATATAAGCTTTTTGAAATTCTGAAAAGAAAGCCAAAGGATCAAATGACAGGACAAGACAGTAATAAAATAAATATAATTTAGTCCTCTCAAAGTCCTTTGAATACTACCATCAGACAAAGTTTCTCATATGGCTCTTACCGTGACACGTCTATTTTTTGACGTCAGACACCACTGAACGTTTCTGCCCGACCTCCCTTTTTCGTTTTCTTGTCTTCATGATCCTCTGTTGATCATTCACAGACCCGAAAAAATACGCTGATCCAGAAACCATCTATGAGCAAGTCTCTTATTTTACATTCTTTCCTGTCTGCGTCTGATTATTCGTCTCTACTTGAGATATTCCCCTTTTTAAAGTAAGATGTATTACAGCTCCTTTTAACAGGTTTTCAAATTTTGGCATTTCCTTTGTTCAATACTTAAGATTAAATCAACAATGTTCGTGATCAAAAAGCAATGACATATTTTTTTTCAACTACAGACTAGTAAATTTCGTAAAATTCTCTTTTTGAAAATATTTGGCGTTGAGGCTCTTTTTTTAGATGCTTTTAATGTGTGAGTATTTTTTTTCATTCGACTAAGTTTTACTGTGAAAACGGACATATATGTGTAAAACGGCGACACATCTTTTGCATTATGTTTGAAACGAATATAAAATTCATTCAAAATTTAAGGAATTAAGCATATTTCATCATTTGTTATACGATATAACATAATTTGGCTTCTCGATTTATGAAGCATAAACTGTCCCAAGCGGAGTAATACGTTTTTGACGTAACTCATTGGGACGTAGACAACAAAATGGAATAAATCTTATATCCGTTCAATTGACGTGTAACAGCTAAAATTATTCAAAAATGCTTTGAAATTCATAGCTCATAGCTTGCAAGGAAATTCTGGCCAATACAACTTCTTGGATTTTACGAGAAAGTATGGGGCACACTAAACTTAACTTCTCTTGAGCCTTCATTGATCCCACTGATTTTGTTAAAACACCTGACGAAATTATGCCAACAAATTTAGTAACACGATCGCTTATTTTTTTTCTATTGTCAACTTTGTCTTTTTCTCACAGTTAGGTCTTTTTTACCCAAAATTTTGAGCGAGTTTTGATACAAACATGCTAAGTTTTACACTCGTTTAAACCATTTCAGAACAAGAAGACAGGAATAGAACACCACATGATAGGTTTCAGTCAATATAAACATTCCACCGACTGGCATTGTAATGCGCGGAAGTTGTCTATAAAATTTTTTTAAAATTTGATCAAACTATGTCATTTTTATGGTCAGTATTCTAAACATGCAGAAGTCTAATGTCTTTTTCGAAGTTATCACGTCATAATTTTAACTGACGTCACAATATATGGATATTTTTCTGATCTTTCCAAATATATAATAAATAATTTCCGTGAAACAGTTTTTTTTTTTGATAAACAGTTGCCATAACTTTTTAAATGTCCCTCAGATTAAAGGAATAAAGATTTTTTTCAATTTCTGTCAAACTATATAACTTAACTTAGGGCAGCTAACACTTATAAACCGCGAAGTTATTCGTTCTTGGCGTTAAATCATTGTGACGTAGGAAAATTAATTTATTTAATTTCAATGTTGTGCAGATGAAACGAAGTCTTCTTTATGGAGAGGAAAATAATTTATAATGAAATAAAGTCTGCGTTATTTAAAATCAAAGTATTTGCTTCATCAACAGTCCTCATGCATTTTACTGTTAATTAAAATGTTGCATTTAAATTAATTAATGTATATTTTAATTCAGATCTCTAGAGTTTGGTACATGTATGTCTTAAGAAGATTATAATATTCTGTTTTGTGTTGGCTTAAATTCCAAAATTCAAAACTTTGAAAAATTATTTAAATATATGGTTGTTTTCTGTGTAATCCATTTCCTCACTCTAGACAACAACCAGTAAAATATTTGCTGCACAAATACATATTTGTGTTTAGATTAGCCACATTATTTATAGATCCATATATACATGTATAGATTGCATTTAAACACTGTGACTAAAGGATTGTAATTCAAGCAACTTTTTTTTTATCAGTACACTGATTTCCTTTGAACAGTATCAACTCAACTATTTGGAAAAAATACGATTGATCGATTGATTATATGTTGTTTAACATCTCTCTCGAGAATTTTTCACTCATATGGAGACGCCACAACTTGCCGGTGGAGGGCTACAAATTTTGTCCTATGCTCGGCACTTAGGGCCTTTGAGCATTGAGGGATCTTTTTCGTGCCAGCACCTATTGCGACACGAGGCCTTTGTTTATACGGTCTCATCCGAAGGACCGGTCTCCACGTCCCACAGTGAGATTCGAACCCGCGACGTAAGGATTGACTCCTTACTTCGCGACTCTAGAGTAAACGCTGTAACCACTGCGCCACGCGGGCGACAAACGAGGGTCGATCCAAAAGTAATGTCACTGTGTCCATATCTTTAATATTTGGCGTCATATTATCAAATATAATGTACTAAAACATACATGAACATAAATCTAATCAAAATTGAAAATTTGATTTAATAATGTTTTTTTTAAATTAAATTATTCATAGACGTTCAAAACACTGAACACAAAAGGCGTCGCCGCGTCATTACAAAACGTCAAGTTTTAAAGTGTATATTGTAAGAAGGAAAAAAGATAAATACATTAAAAGCATCCTGAAAAGGCGTCTAATTGCCAAATATTTTAAAAGACCAATTTTCACGACATTTTAGAATCTTTAGTTGAAAACAAAATGACGTCATTGCTTTGTGATAATGAATAGTGTTGTTTTAATCTGAAATGTCGAAATGGGGAAAAAAAATACTGAAGATAACTGATATGCGTTTTCGCTTCGAAATGGGAGAATTGCTAGAAGAGACAGTTTTGATATTTTAATCAGACATACAGAGGAAGGAATGTACATAAAAAATTTATTTATGAATTGTTTCCCAATTTTGACGTATTATGGGTCATTGAAGGATCAGCAGAAGACAGTAAGACCGGAAAAAGAAGGTCGGTCGATAAAGTTCACTAGTGTAGGACGTCGTCAAAAAAGATAGACGTGTCACATTTAGAGCGATATGAAAAACTTTAAGTTTGTCTTATGGTTCTGTTCAAATAATTCTGAAACAGGACTAAATTTTATTTAGAATGAGTGTACAATTGGTTCCAAGAATTCCTGAAAAAAAGTGAAATACGTGAATTTGTTAGTGAATCCCCGTTTTTTCAATAAAACGAAAGGGAAGTGGTTGGAGTGTATGACAGTGCGTATCCGTTATATTAATATATGACGTAATTTAGGTGCGGCGACTACTATAATTGCACTTTGCATATATTTCGATATTTTGAAAAGTATAAATCATTTCAGTTTTATTTTTCAGGACTGATTTGTAATAAAAATAGTTTTAATCATGTATAATTATGTTGATTTACGTTGACTAGTATAAAATTTATCGAAATTGTGACATTAATTTTTGATCAACCCTTGTACATATCTTACATTAGGTCTCATTCGTCTAACCATCAGTCTGTCGGTCAATCTGTCATTCTGTCTGTCACAAAAACTAAATTAACCTTGCCCATAACTTTTGATTTAGTGAAGCTATAACTTTTATATTTCATGCATTGGGTATTCCTTGTGATAAGACATTTCTTTGTGTACCATCAAATTTGACCTTCTGACCTTTGAGTTTGATCCACTTTTATACAAAAATTCCAAAATTCTACTTTGGCCATAACTTTTGAATGGTAAATACTAGGACTTTCATATTTCATATTTGTATCCTATGTGAGAAGACCTTTCATTGAATACCAACACTTTTGAGTTTTAACCTTGACTTTGAAGATTTCCTTACTTAATATGAAAATACTTTAACCTTGACCAAAACTTTTGAACATTAAGGACTAGGACATACTTCATTTATTTAGTTCTTGTGAATAGACAGTTTATAGGATACTTAAAACTTTGACCCTTTGACCTAAACCTTTGAGTTTGACCTACATTTCAAAAACTTTGACCTTGGTCATAACTTTTGAACGGTAGATAATAGGACTTTTATATTTAACATATACACTGTATATTCTTTGTGGCAAGAGCTTTCATTGGATTTCAACAACCTTGACCTTTTGACCTTGACCTTGCAGATTTAACACACTTATAAAAAAAACTTTAGCATTTTGATTATAACTTTTGTAAGGTAAGGACTAGGTCTTTCATACTTCACATATGTAATCCTAGTGAGAAGACTTTTCATTGGATATCACGCACTTTTATCATTGACCATGGAGTTTGGTGATGATTTCTAAATGAATGACATATGATAGAGTGTTCATATTACACACAATATGTTATAAAATGACGTCTAAACCAAACAAAAAGACATCTAAAGCGGGGGACCACAATTCCTTGAATTCGGTATCTAATGAAAAGATAAAAGAAATTTAATGAAAATAGGGAAAGTTTTGTTGCATGAAATAAAAGATAACTGTTTGTACTCAAAGCTTGCTTTATTACTCACAATTGGTTCAATACGCAAAAGACGGTCTAACGAACTATATCTCAAAGAAAATAAGCTACTGACAAAGAAATAATGATGATGTAATGATGAAATAAGAAAGTCAACAGTCTTGCTTAAAGTCATCTTTCGCAAGTTTTAAGATTATTTAATGATGCAATTCATTTTTTCCCGAAATCATAAGTATTTCTCCTTTGAAGATTTGACAATTCATCCAAACAAATCTGAATTTGCTTTACCCAAGGATACTTATTGGCAAGTTTGTTAAAATTGGCGCAATTTAAAAAGACAAACAGTGATAATGACATCGACGTCAGACAATGCACAAATAATGATCAGAAAAGATCATCCAATGATTTGTCATTACAAAATTACATCACCAAGACAAAATTGTGAAAAATTTTCATCCAATGACCTTGAACTAACCAAACTGACCTTGGGTCAAAGTCTTACATGTGAATCAACAAAGCTATCACTGTATCAACTTGAAACATCCAATGATTAATTTCTCCGTTACAAAGTTTTTGACCGACAACAACTTATTTTTTTTTGCCAGTGACCTTGAACATGCTGGAATGACTTTATGTCAAAGGCATTGCACCCTTTAAGGTCCTAAGTAATCTATAAACAAAGTATGAGCTTCCAGTGTTTTTCAATATTAAAGTTATAGGAAGGACACAAAGTAAAGAGATTTCTGAATAGCACACACCCCAATCCCCCTCCCACAACCCCCACCACAGACTTTCTTTATGTGGGATATTTAGATATTTGTTACACTTTAGAAGAATACAATAACCCGTTAGACCGCAAATTAAGTTTCACTGCAAAAATGTATAATAAATATTTTTTTTTAATTTTATTTATTAAGTACAATAAATGACCTTTTTTGACTTGTTGTTTATGAAAAATTTTGGTTGCGGTGGTAATGAAAAAATGTCAATATTATTAGTTTACATAGAAAAATAGTGTGTATTCTATGCTTTTTTGATTGGTTTTCAATGATTACAATTGAAAAAAATCAGATTAACTTTAGAATTTGGCTAACTTGAGCCCATATTATACAGAATTTGTCCGAAATGTATTAACCTCAGCCCTCAGCTTCGGTCAATCAGTACCTCACCAGGTCTGCATTGTCATAAGTACAGGGGTAATCCTCATCAAAATTATACACATCTTTTTTATAACCAGATTGCTGTATTATTTTAAACTTGTAGAAATAAGACTACGCAGTTTTGTTGCAGATATTGGTTATGATACAAAATTTGAAGGAATTGGCAAAGTTTTGACGGCTCAAGAGTCTTAATAAGCCACTAGCATGAACAGTAGTTCATTGACTAACCATTTGAGAGTGAAAAGAATAAATACTACAGACATAATTCAAGTGATTGATTTTTTTTTATTTTAATAAGTATATTGCAGAATAGTTTTGCCTAGTTAACATCCTAAAAGACACATATTTATGTTGAGGAATTGCTACAATACTGATTCTATTCAAATTATTTGTTGCTATGTGGATAACTTCTGTTGCTATGGATATATTAACTTAAAATATCTTAAAAACCTGGTTTGACAATGCTGAATGATCTTGAGCGATGGCAATTCAACGCTAATAATCAAACGATCTTCAAATTTAAATACATCATTAAATATGCATGTACTTAAAATAACATTCAATGCTTTGTTGCTAAGGAAAATTTACTGTTACCATGGAGATAACTTGTTGTAAAATAGTCATAGGTATACAAGGAAGAATATGTTATATATTTTTTTTATTTTAAAAATTGTTTTTAGTACTTAATGATTACAATTTCTATGATTTTTTTATCAATACTTCAGACTTTCACCATTTTTAATTTATAAAAACCAACCATTTTTGTTGCCTAGCAACAGATAGTAAATTTAAATTTGCAAAACTTTCAATTTTAAAATTAAAAAAAAGCCTTTCCTTTAGTTTTACAGAAAATAGATGAAACAATTGTACTAAGATGGTGAAACGAATAATGTCTGTTTGATTTTTGCTAAAATCAAGACAAATGCTGAATCAGCAAACAAAGGGAAACATGTATTTTTAGCTGTATCTATAGAAAATATATTACTTGTAGAAATTTTATTTCATTTTATTACGTTGGCAGAACACTTCAAGAGTTTATCTTTATTTTGACACTAAGGAAGGAAAAAAATACTGTTTAAAATTTTTTCTACAAAGCCTTCAAAATAGGTGAAATTTCGTCAATTTACAAACAAAAATTGGTCTGTTGCTAGGGAATTTTCTTTGTCCAGGTTTCCATAGTAACGATGACCCAAATTATTTTTCCTTCCGTATACATGCCTTTTACCCCGAGAAAAAACTGTGTGTGAAAAATCAATAATTTCTGAGAAACCCAATGTATCACCTTTTATATATAGACCTGTACTTCAGTAAATTTCACTAAAAAAATTTACGTGGTTTTCATAATATTCGGATACAGATTTAAATAATGAATTTCTATAAAAATATAGATTAGATAATAAAACATTTAGATTAAGCTAAAATGGTAATGATTTTATTATGGAGGAAAATTCATATCTATCTAAAAACGAAACATTTTCAACATCAATTTTTATAAAAGCAGACGTAGCCCAACATTTTTTTCTCTTTCCTATTAGAAACTGAAGTAAACTTGTTCTTTCTGCAAAGTTTTGCATACATACTCGTATGCAGCCATATCGAAATATAGATTTGAAGAGGAGAAAACCGTCCAGAATTAAGGAAAACCGGAAAGTTGGGACTGATATGAACGTTACATACACAAAAATTGATACAAATTTTTCACAAAGTGAAACCTCCACAATAAATTGACACAGTTCAAAAAAAGGTATCCTGCGTTTAATGTTTTGCTAAATATACAGGGCTGCCTCGTTATACATGCTCATACCGTACCAAATTATTTTACATGATCATCAGTTAATCATCTTAATGCATAAAAATAAACGAAATCTGGGTTTTTATTTGTCTTATTCATTTTATTGATTGGAAATAACATGTTCCTTCGCAGGTAATAAATTGTTAAATTTTAAATCTAAATGGATATCAAAAGAAAAAAACAGTTTTTGCACTCACGAATGGTTGTCCTCATATGTTCAAAATTATACTTAATTCTGTTTACAGATGGCGATACTGTTACCCACGAAATGAATAGAAACGACGAAAATTCCAATGAAAACTGTTATCAGATTTTACTAGGTAATTTTGATAGTTGATATAAGCTAATTGAACGGTAAAGCTTGTCTAATCCGACATGCACTGGACGATAAATTTTGTGACGGAATGATTAGAGTGTCGGATTGCACAATATAACAAAAATCATGCAAAAAAAATAAAATCGGAAAGAAATTTAACATCGGAATCAATAGTGTGTGGAATTGCAAAGATTGAGGATTATACAGTTTTCACTTTATTAGCAACTTTTCATCCCAGATTATTTATAAGGGACAGAAGGTGTCATAAAACCTATTATTATATGATTGAATAATTTCCATCTCTCTGATTGGCTGAGATCCAACTATGTTAGAAAAATATTACGTTGTATTGACCTGCACGTGACGTTCCAGGTCAATACAAGGATTTATTTCCTCTACATTGATCTAAAACTAGATCGGAAAATTCCAAATTGATACAAATTGTTTTTGAAAGCTGTTTAAAAGACTATGATTTTTTTCTTGTGAACAAAACATAAGCAAATATTTATTTTCGGGTGAGAATGGTAAGAGGGGATGCAAGGACACCCCTCCAAATTAACTGAACAAGTTTTACTTTTTTGTCAGTTAATTTTCGCTGTTAATACTCCTTCCTTACAAAATCTATCCAATAAAAAGACTTAGAATATATTTTTTTTCATGACAACTAAAATTGATAAAAAAAAAACCTTCAAATTGATACTAATGGTAAGGGTAATTAACATTTTAATTCTGCTTCTCTTTCGTATTTGTCTAGGACTTAATTCAGTGCAAACAAGTAATGGGCTCCTTCATTTTATCAGTGAATTATATAATAAAACAATTATTGCTGTTTTTTCGGTCAATACAATGATTTAGCCATCTTCGAAGTACAATATTCACCTCGCCCTTCGGGCTCGGTGAATATTATACTCTTCAGATGGCTAAATCATTGTATTGACCTCAAAATGCAGCAATAATTGTATAATATTGGATAATTGATATTCAGAAAAGTGGATGCAAGTATATTCTTGAAAGTAAACTGAAATGTTAAAAATAATTCAAACAATATCAAACACTGCTATAATAACAAATGTGTCGCATTAGTGATTTGAAGATCTTGGGGGTCTTTTACTAAAAAAAACTTACGACTAAGACCATAATTATTCTGCTTATTTCTATTTTTTTAATAGAATTTGACAACGGTTTATACTATTTAAAAGAAATGCAAAAAAAATATATTTGTGATAGCAAATATAACTTAAGAATAATTTCGCAAAATTTTACAAGCAACTAGAGTTCTTTTGTTTTTGGCCTAAGTTAAGTTGTAAAACTTGTTCCTGGTCCATAAATTATACTCTCCTTGTATTTTTCAAAGCAAGAAAATATCAAAAGCGTAACATTTGTGGCTTATTTGAATCTTTTTTTTTTAAATCATTGATAATTCCATTTATCTTGTTATTTCAGATAAGAAGCCAAAGGACTTTTTACTTTTGAGTCCAAAATGCAGGGACTTGTGTAAAGAAATATTTCACAGTTTCTTAAATCTGTATGTTAAGGACAGGTACAAAGAAAAAAGTAATACAAAAGAAAACTGCCCGTCCTTAATTCTTTCTCCTACCATATCAAGAGTATATGAGGATCATGCCGACACAATTCGTATGATTGCTAAGCTTCGTAAGTAATAACCAACTGATAAAATGATAATTATATATTTTAATGGTCAATTTAAAGAGTGTGTGTATTTTTTTCATTATTCTTTCACATTTTTTTATTTTCTAAATTCAATGAAAATATTAATTAAATATTAGTGAGAAAAAAATACATCGTCACAAATGTAACAATACTGTGTTGTTCCCTTTAAAATGGTTTAAGAATTAAACAATCGTCATGCATGCTTGATTGAATAAAACAGCGATCTGCACAATCGGGGAATAGTTAGTAAAATGTATACGTTGAACAATTGTAATTGTGTACGCAAGCTCAAATTTCAAAATGGGATATACAGAATGGAACCCTCAGATTATGTTCCAAAATAATTAATCCTGAAAGAAATTCATACATATTTCATTTATCAATTGTATTTTTGTATTACATACCGGTGTAAAGATGAATAATGACCCCCATCGAATAATGACCGGGGGTCATTTTCGACAGCGAAAAATGACCCCCGGTCATTATTCGACGTCGAAAAATGACCCTTTTGCCCGTAGAAGTGTCATCTCCCTAAAAATTTGCAGAACCCACGTGAAGAAAAATGACCCCCGTAGAAAAATGACTCCCTGAGGATTAAAGGTGAAATTTTGGGGGACAAAAAAAAAATAACTAAAGGAGCATATTGGCCAAAATGCTCACCGTCCGTCTGTTACGCATTGGGGTATCCATCTCTTATCCGCAACTCTTCTTATAATATAATAAGATGTATTTGTGAAACATAGCAAAGATTAAACTTTTCTTAAATGCAATATAAATATATTGGCACCCAAAGTAGGGTCTTCTGACAAGAAATACAATTGCAAAATAGGAAAGCCATTGCACCACCTGTTCAAAAGTAATGGCTAAGGATAAGTTTTTGAAAGGTAGGTCAAGAAGGCATTTCTGGCTTTTCTGGACTATATGTGTACATTTTAACGATTTTGAATGATTTTTAACTTTGAATTCTTTTAATTCTAAAAATGTCATATAACATATACCACATGGCTTCTCGGGCGACAATACCAGAATATTTGCCCCTCGGTGTCAGGAAAGCCCTCGAGTGTTATGTAACCCTCTGCCTTCGGCATCGGGTGACATAACACTCCAGGGCTTTCCTGTTACCTCGGGGCAAATATTCTGGTATGTCACCCTCGAAGCCATGTGATATATGTATAATATGATAGTACTTGTGTGAAAGATGAACTTCATTTAAATATTTTTTTTTTCTAGAGCCTCTTTCAGTATTATTGAAAGGTATAGAGTTTTATTTATTATTTTGCTTTTCATTTATTTATTTTATATTTTTTATTTAACGTAATGTTCTTTTTTTTTGGGGGGGGGGGGTAAAAATGTCCCACTCATTTATTGTCAAATAGGATTTGCCAAACAAATACAAGCTAAAAGTGGAAATGAAGGAAAAATTAATTTTTCCTATTAAAGAGTATTCAAACCTGATTGTTGCATGGTTTGATTTCTAAAAACAAGTTGAATATAATTCTTTAAGGAAACATTACAAAGAGGAATATCAAAAAGAAATTTTATTTACTTGACCATTAAAAAATCTCTTTTCAAACTCGATTTTAGCCTTGAAAGACTAGGTGAATCTCTTAATTATTTCATACATAAATGAAATATGTATGAATTTCTTTCAGGATTAATAATTTTTGAATTTTTATGGTTACAGAAAATGTAAAAATAAGTTTCACCTGCTATAAATTTTATATCACTAAAGGGGCTCATTTTTCAATGGGGGTCAATTTTTTATAGAACTAAAAAGAAAAGAATGACCCCTAGGACACTTTTCTTACAAAAAATTATTATTTTTTTCTATGGGTGGGGGTCATTTTTTGTCGTTGAAAAATGATCACACGGTCATTATTCGATGGGGGTCATTACTCGTCTTTACACCGGCAGATTGAAATTAGGGTCATTGGTGACCAACATGATCAATGATGTGAAACTCTGATGCGTATACCCAAACAAAATGCACTGTTTTTCTGCCCAGGCCCTAAGGCGATTGAAACTGGGGGTGTTGATACCATTCAATAAAACATTAATCGGCCAGGTAAACACAAGCAAAACAAAAAGGAAATAAATCACAATTCCCGGTATTTTCAATTGTTTATTTATAAAATAAATGTGCTCTTTTGATAACTTATTTTCAAATTAAAAATTTCCTGTTATTTATTGATAAATTCCTCAATGATTATTCACATTGTTTATGTTATGGGAGAATTGTAGAATAATTTTATTTCATGGTCATTTAATAAATTCTTAGGTTTTAAATGAGGGTCGCATGGAATGCTTTTTTTTAGCGTGGCATTCGTTAAACATGAAGCTTTTTAAATAAAAATCTTATATTTAACAGTAAGAATTTTTTTAAAAAGTGCCAATGCAAATTTTGAGTGCACATAATTCTACATTAAATAATGAAATAGGCCTATTTGTAGATGTTTTTTCTCATAAACCTGTAGTTTATTTGTAGGGATAAAAATCTTCTCCTGAGTTCCTTAATTAATATCTTTATTAAAAAAATATTCTAGCTACATTTGTGTAAATATACAGTCTCTGAAAAGAAAAATTAAGTATAATACAATTTAATCTCTATTCTCTACTTATCAAAATATTGTAAGAAATCCTTGTTTTTTTAATAGTTTACACTCATCTCTGCTGCTAGTAAACAAAACAACTTGGAGTCTGCAAATTCAGAATATACGAGGGGGTGGAGCTATTATATCACTCAGAACCTTTTTCACACATGAGTGAACAAAAAAGTCCCAGAAGCAGTCCCAGGGACAGCTGGGACTGCTAGGTCTGCTTTAAAGAGATGTCCCAGGGAAGTCCCATAGCGATCCCAGAGCAGTTCCAAATCGGTCTCGAGCAGTCCCACAGCAGTCCCAGAGCGGTTGCAAAGCAGTCCCGGGGACTGATTTCTGGGACTGCTTGGGTGTCAGTTTGGCTCTGGTCGGTACTGTATGTTTGCTATGAATTCGAGTATTGGTAACACATTTGGACTAATTATTTGTAATAAAAAGTAAAATACATCCGCAAACAGGAATTGGAAATCCGTTTATCAATTACAAGATTTAGTTATTTGCGGGCTACTTTTAAAACATATTTAAGGATTAAAAGATATACGTGAAGCAATACAAGTTATACTTGTAATATAAAACCTGGATGTGACATTTTACGGTTTATAAACTGTGAAGCGCTCCAACCCAGGTTTTACCAGTATAACTCGTGTTGCTTAATAATTTAATTTTTAATCATTAAGTGTAGAAGATAAGACAATTTTCCCCTTACATGTAAAAACGCCTTCAATTTTTTTTTTTACATTTTTAACGAAATGTCAAGTGGATTGATACGTTTTCGACATAAATTATTGTGAAGTAGGCAACCTAGTTTATACAATTTAGATTTCTTTCAACCAATTAAATGACGCATTACAAACAAAATTAAATTAATTTATAGAGGTATTTTTTCACGTGCACTGCACATTGAATTAAAAAAAAAACATTTTTCATCGCTGTTTGGTCATTGTTTGTGAAGTATTATTATCCATGTGTCATTAATATCTGTTATATTTGTAGTTTACCCCTTATATTTTTTATGTAAATGTGAACTGAATAAATTAATAAAAAAAATACAGACAGCGTGCTTAACGTTTTTCTTACATTAACCAGATATGTTTGTAAAATAATGATGACAGTTTATGGCAAAAGTTTCGCGAATGCTAGTTAAATTCCAAGGTAATTATGAAAAATGATACCCAAGTCGAGGACGTTAGAGAATGGAAACACCATATAGTTTTACACTGATTTTACGATTATTCGACTAAGTATATAATTATTTGTTTGGCTCCTACTTGTTTAACCTTTAACTTTCTTTATTGTTTAGCTAAAATATACCGTGATGTATAATTTAGTTTTCAAAATATTTTCCATAGACTTATGATAGTAATATTTTTTTTCAGCCCAAAAGGCAATGCTTGTAGGACTGGTGAGCTGTGAAAAATCTGTAGTCAAGTCCAATAAGCTGACTGTTATGCCACCAAGAGATCATCCTCAAATAAAGAAATTTACAAATATCCTTTATAGTTCAATCGAACGAAAATCATATAAATGTGAAACAAATGAATCTGCTATAAAAGCAATCGCAGATTTTTTGAAGGAAAGTCAAAAAGATTATAATATGCAATAAGGAAGAATCATTTTTGTTTATTTCACTTTACATGTAGGTTTATTTTGTACATTCATACCACGTGTTTTCAATTTTGATTCGATGATAATAATGTGATTTTCTTATATAGAAAATAAGAAAATTAATCATAGGTGACTTCCATTTGAAAAGAGTTGTTTGAAAGAAAGGAGACGAAAGGTAGACATGAATTCCTTCTTATTATTAAGCTTATTGATTCACGTGAAATTATGTCTCATAAAAAATAAAAATTCGTTATATTTCCTCAATGCCTACAAACAGCTGTACTTGAACCATCCTAAGCCCTAATACATTATTAATATATTTTTGAGGGGCGGCATTTGGGGTTAAGTAGGACGGTTAAGCAAATGAAGATTATTTTTTGTTAAAGGTTAGGATCAATTGTTATTTTCAGATATCTAATTTTCGTTTCCTTATTTTATCTTCAATGCTTTTGGCATCTAAATTAAAAAATCCATTTTCCTAGAAAATCAGATGTCTTGTTAATTACCGTTAAATAGATGAATAAATGAATAGAACAGACATATTCGTACTAAGATTAACTTACTGCTCAGTTAGAATTCTTTATTGTACCAACGCCTACTATGAGACGAGGCTTCTATTTGTATGGTACATGTACATATATACACATCCAACGGACCCAAAACTATAAGTTCAAAGTGCCGAGTGCTTTTCATAGAAACAGTTTTTTTTCCAATTTTGGACTGAATTCAATTGCAGTTTTGATTAGAACACGCTAGGATTGTTAAATATTTTAAAATTCTTATATTATCTTTTTTAATCATATTAAATAATATTTTTATTATCATTATTGTGCACATTACCGTTATTATGTTTCTGTTGGGGCGCGAATTGCATGTAAATGCATCAACATGATTTTTTTTAAAGCTTTTAATCACATGTATTCTTATTTTTTATTTATATCTATAGGTTGTTAGAATTTATGTTATTGTATGATATAATCTTATTTATCGAATTTATTTTAATGATTGGAATTTTGGATTCGTGTACGAAACATTAATTACATGTACGAAAGCGCAATAAAAGGATACTAAAAACTATTCTTTGCTAGTGCTTTTAATATCTTCAAAATTTATATAATTGTTTCCTATAATGACATAAGAATAGCTTAGATATTTTTATATCCAAACTAAAATCATGTCCTTTCCTTTAAACTAGCTAAATTTGCTATATTACCGTATAAGTGGAAATTTTAGCGAGACGCAAAATTAGCGATTTGTCCTTTAAAAATGGTACTTTTTAGCGAGATGTAGTTTTAGCAAATTTTAAAACTCCCTAAACAAGTTATTACAAATAAAACGCATTTAATTTTTAGCGATATTTAATTTCAGCGATCTCGACATCCTCGCTTATAATCCGAAAATTAAATCTTCGCTAAAAATTCTGCTTATACTTATTGAAAAATGATATTTAGTATCTAATCCACCTAAGCTTTTCTCCTGTATCCATTGAAATGGATAGACTTAGATACCATGAAACAACTGTCAGCTTATATGTCTTGATATTTCTTGATATTTTAACAATTACCAAATACATATGGAGGGCGTAGGGGTCAAAGATGTCTTGAGCATTAGTATATGATAAGGAACACACTATACATAGTCAATAAATCTTTGTCTGCTTTTCTAAAGAAAACTGAAGTTGTTCAATGTACGTGTACATCGAAGTAAACAATGTCCTATTCAACGAGATGAACTGAAAACATGCGCTTATAGTTAATTAAAAAAACTTTTTAAAAAGATTTCATAATTGTTATGACTGTTTTAACCCTTATTTGACTTCGAACGACATTTTGAATATTACAGTTCATCATTGAATATCCAGCAGCTCCGAGTGCACTTGTGAAAACAATTACCTGTTTTTCTTTATGAATTAAATCACCTGGATTCAAACCACGTCTCAGAGCGGGCTTTGTTAATCTGCTATGAAATAAATAGTGATATACAGCTGTATTTATGCTTTCAGAGAACTCTTTAGATATCATATTGACACTCCCTGCTGGAAGATAACAAAATCCTGATGGAGACACTTATGTATCGTTACACTAATTTTGATAAGTATATCAAAAAGCCATTGTGATTTTACAAATTTTCTACATAATCTTTCAGGGATTCGTAGTTCTTTTTAGTATTTTGGATTCACTTGATTATGTCCCACATGAAAAAAAGAATAATTTGTTGACGATCAACTAATCGTTAATTAACCATTAGTTTAAAACAAAAAAATATAAGCTGCATTTTTGATGATATTATTTTGCTGGTAAAATTTGTTATTATGATTAATCTGTATGTATTTTAAACTCTTATGATCAATGAAACGAAGTGAAAATAAAATTTAAAAATGTTTCAAAAGAAATATTTCTGTACAACCGAATATAGAGTATTATATAAGAAATCATTATTGTACAGGACGACAAGAATTTAATTTTGCTTCAATAAAAGCGTATAAAAATATCTTTCAGGGCAAATATGAACAACAGAAGTTTACAAAATTAATGTTCTATTTTTCTGTCACTGAAATGGTAAATTTCAAATTTGCAAGATTTTTTTTCCGATATAAAACATGCATCTTATTCATTGTTTTAAGATTTGTCATGCAAATGAGGGAGCGTTCAACTCATCTGCATAGAGTAGACTACTAATGAATGCTCCTTTATTTTGCAGTTGATAATTAGTTGAATACTCCCGTACTTTCTTTGCAGTTGACCGCTTGTTCAATACTCCTGTATTTTCTTTGCAGTTGACCGTTAGTTGAAAGCTTTTCTATTTTCTTTACAGTTGACGGCCAGTTTAATACGCCTCTATTTTCCCTGCAGTTGAACATTAGTTGAATACGCCATTAGTCAGTGCATGAATATGGCATGTATTGTTTGAAAAAAAGAAGGGAAATTTGAAATTTTTTAAAGAATGTGTTTTTGAAAATTTAGCTTTCATGTCTCTGTCTATGACAATTCAAATCAATAGAGTTTCTAAATTTCCATAAATGTACCCAGAAATCTTAATGTATGTGATATATATATACGTTCACTTGCTACATGTCTTTTTCATTTTCAGCTGAAAAGGTTTAGATTAAGTGTAAAGCAATGGCACATTTTTACAAACATAACAAGAAACACAAACAAAACACTTGATGTATTACGATTTTTCAGAATTCTTTTAGTATTTAAAAAAGTACACAATAGCAGGTACCTATACTGGCTACAGTTTTTTTGTATTCCTAATATCTGTTAAATAGCAAGCTTGGTAAGACAGTGTTTTAAAATTGATACTTGCAGAGGTTTCACACGCTGAATCATTCATGAATACAATAATATTTCGAATCAATATCCCCCACCTTCTACAGAATACACACATACACTACTTCAAATCTAGGTTGTAGTTATGGTATTATAAACTCGATCTATAATAATGTAATTTCGAACCAAACATAAAAAGAGGCAGATAGATTTTCTAACACTAAGTGTGCATCTATGGTCAACTCTGCAAGATCTCACAAAGTCTGAGTGTTCAACTAGTGATCAAGTCTTTTGTGCATAAAAATTTCTAAGTACTAGTATTAGCATTCAAGTCGTCATTTTATGTAAATCAGTTGAAGACTTTTCAGAAAAGAATTTAAGTCCTTGTGATGAACTGTATTCGCCTTATCAGTTAACAACTAGTTGACGACTAGTTGACGGTCAACTACAGATTTTGTATAGGAATAAACATCTTGGTAGACGAATTGCAAAAAGATCCAAAATAGGGCGTTAAGTCCACTCATTTTTTGTTAAACATTATGTTTTAAATAATGTAAGATTCAGTTTGCTTAAAATCTGCAAATGTTATTGATTCTATTAGCATTAGCTAATATCTACAAGATTAACGTATTTATATATAATACTTTTTTATTTTCTATCGTGTTTTTTTCTACTTTAAATGATTGATCTTTTATAAAGTTTGTCTATTGGTTCATAATTCATTCTTTGCTTGCGTTTTAAGGGGTTTTTATTAAGTTTTTTTCCCCTACGTTTTAAAATGAATGCTTACATATCGAATTTAGACCAAAATTTAATCGAATTTCAAATTAAAACTGATACAAGGCACTTTTGATCTCAATAAAGCTAATTTTACTGTTTGATTACAATTTTAACCCTCAGGATTACATTTGGTGAGGCAGTACAAAATCTTCATCCTGAGGAAACATTATTACAATGCATCAATATCATGATAACCTTATACGTATATACATATTAATGTACTTTTCTCATTGCTTAAATACTGTCATCTGTTGATTCATGTCAAATTTCAAATCATATCCAGTTTATTATTTAACTGAAGATAATTGCGATAGCTTTAGCAAGGGCAGTAATAAAGTATTCAAATTGTTCAGATACAATTTTAAAGTGATCGAGTCAGACGTTGCAGATGCTATATTTTTCACTATGCCCCTCATGCACAGACCGCTAAACATGCTACTACATCACTTGCATGGAAGAATCAATGGGGTTTTTGTACGTAATGACTTGTTTTGAGAACAGCAAGCTTCATGTAGTAAAATTCGGTACGCATCCTCAGATTCCTATCTCATCTAACCTCGTCTGTTTCACGCATAAGCACCACTGATCTGGTTTATCAGGTCGACACAACCAGTTTTTCTGACTTCAGCATAAATTTGCATGTAAATTAGTTATATCTGTTTACTTTACCTACTGCTGAATGAGCCGCAATGCATTGCTGGCTACTACAAGAACTCAGCTGTGTTGAAAATAAAGGGCAACTTGAATTGTCCCTTGGAAACTTATCTTTAATTCGTTTTTGAGATTTGTGTACGAAATATTCAAAATGATGTATAATCTTTCAATTCTATGCTCACATTTACAAAATTCGCTTTATGAAGCCTTATATCAACTTAAAATACATCGGACTGGTGAACCATTGTTCAAAGAGCCGTATGTACTATCGTGTCGATAAAACATTGAGTTTTTTTCACGTGATATACGTGTACAGAGTTTAAGCAGGTAGTTTATAGGTCCTTGGTTTTAGACAGCAGGTGAAATTGTGCAATTA
Organism: Saccostrea cuccullata; assembly: GCF_032062105.1. Classification (NCBI taxonomy): domain Eukaryota; kingdom Metazoa; phylum Mollusca; class Bivalvia; order Ostreida; family Ostreidae; genus Saccostrea; species Saccostrea cuccullata. The sequence goes on along the minus strand of NW_026934218.1, from coordinate 86,307 downwards.
TTATTTAACGCCTCAATATTGTCAGAAAGTGTTTTATGTACATGCAAACGTCAAAGCATTTGTACAGTATTCGAAGCAACTATTAATCATCTAAAACAAGTCCAATATGAAATGTGAGCACGGAGCAATTAATGTCTTCAGAATATAAACTTTCAATTTCGGTCTAATAAAGTGATAAAGAAGCTCTACAGTTTTAAATATTATTCCGTAAACCGACAAAAACCACGTGTCGCCAATGAATCGTAAACACGTAGTAGACTACTTGATTGGAGAACAGTCGTAACAAAGACATCGTCACGTGTTGAAAATTGCCTTCCATATAAGGTAGTGGTCTCGAACTGTTCATAGGTAATATGGATACGCCCTGTATTACACGTACACTAGTGTGCTGAAATCGATTTGTTCACAAACACTTAATGATTTAAAAATACGAAATGCATGTTTCTTGATAAGGGTTATTCTGATTCACTGCTTTGAAAGATAGCTATCGTGTGTAAGAAGCTTGCGTTGTTTATCATCATTTTTTTAAGGCGCTACTTTTTTTCCCTGGCGGTAAATAGGCAGCCGTATTACAAATGTTGAGCGCATATGTAGTTGTTAGAAAGGGGTGAATTGACGCATATCAAGTTTCCCCGTACAGCCGAGGTTTGATATATAGGTGACGGAATCCGCTGAGAATTGTCGAACGGTGTTGAGAAGGTAACATTCCGTTTTTACAGTTTTTTAAAAACTTTTTTGTTAACAGACAGTAAACTGTTAATGCGCCTTAATAAGAATGAAGGCATGTTTTTACTAAAGAGATAAGATAAGCTTCGAAATGCACATAGCTGAGGTTTTTATCTGTGTACGAATGATTACAATTCGTACTCAAAGCTTACAAACGATTAAGCGTATGAAAGAAAGTACTAGTATAGAAACAGGCCTGGTAACGAGGCTATGGCATGACACGACGAAAGGTTCGATTCCGACAAATTAAATAGACAGGTTTGCCTATCATTTTCTGCATTAAACAGAAAATTTCTTTCGGAAACATAGTCACTTTTTCTCTTAATATTTTTTTTTGATATATGAAGGCATTTTTATAAAATGGTTGACAATATCATTTTGGATTTCTCAGAAGAATAATAATAGCCAAATTATTATAATGAAATGTATATCGCCTTTATTTACCTTTACCTAGCCTGAACCTATTATAAAAGCCCAAGTGAGCTTTTCTGATCACCCATTGGCTGTCTAGTTGTCTATTCATCCGTCCGTCCGACCATACATCTGTCTGTGTAGCTGTCCTTCCGATTAACATTTTATATTTTCAACTTCTGAAGAACCACTTAAGACTTTTAACCAAGATTTGTTCAACACATCTTTGAGCATAGCGGAATCTACATTATTAAAAATATAAAAGCCGCCTACCAAGGGCACATATTGAAGATTGATTGATTGATTGTTTACTGTTTAACGTCCCTCTCCAGAATATTTCACTGGTATGGAGACGTCACCATTGATGAAGGGCTGCAAATTTAGGCCTTTGCTCGGCACTTAAGGCCTTTGAGCAGGGAGGGATCTTTATCGTGCCACACCTGCTGTGACACGTGGCCTCGGTTTATACGGTCTCATCCTAAGGACCGCCCCGTTTACTCGCCTTTTACGACAAGCAAGGAGGTACTGAGAACCTATTCTAACCCGGATCCCCATGGGACACTGAAGAAAAGACATAGATAGAGTAGGATCATTAAAAAGTCTTCCCCTCAAGGGCAAAGGGCCAGAAAATCTTCGAAGTTTAAGAAAGCATCCTGTAGTAGTGTAGTTTCTAACTTCACATCATGACCCACGTGGGTAGGGTGGGGCCGTAATTAGGAACCCAATCTTTACATTGAATTTTCTTTTCTAAATCTTCTTTTCATGAACCACTGTATTAGAAAAGCTGACTTTAATGTAGAAGCATTCTTGAGAAGTGTAGATTCTAAAGTGTCAGAATCATAATCCTGGAGGTAAGGCGGGCCGGTGTAACGTTGAATATTGACCCCAGTTGAAAATTGACCCGGGGGTCATTTTTCAACGTTGAATATTGAACCAGGGTGTTTTTTCAACGTTGAAAATTGAGACCAAAAGTCGTTGAATTCATACCCTGAGTCATTTTTCAACAGCTTGATATTTTTTTTTTTATCCCCGACTTCAACAAGTTGAAAATAGACCCTGTTGAATATTGACCCCACCTCAGAGTTTGAACATTTTTTGAACTGGGAAGTTTTTTTACGGGATTTATCAGTATCTCTATATTTATATTTCGGTTTCAAATTTCCCCCTTTCAAGAATAATAGAAATAAATCTATCATCCCATGTATATATGTACATTTTGATACACTTCTTTCTAAAATCCACTTCCATAAATAACTACAAGTGCAAAACCATGAATAGGGCATTGACAAAAATCCTGGAAATCTGGTGTCTAGAAACCGTCGGGAAAGTGAGCTGTATTATAGTTATCAGGCCCCGGGATCATGAAGTATCTTAAGCTTAAGTCAAAAAATGCCTTTAAGTTAGATGTTGAATTTTTTTAGAGGTCATGCAGCCCAATATGAAAATGCTTTCCGATTTTGTATCATCAGCCTGCTGTTGCATGCAAATTATGAGTTTCCTTTAACAAGTTTTTAAGATTTTATAGATAATTGAAATTTTGACTTAAGTCTAAGTCTGTTTCATGATTCCAGGGCCAGGTGGGCAGAACATCCCATCTAGTCAAATTCAGTATAAAAATTAACAAAATTAAAAGCCTAAAAATTAGAATGAAACACATCGCTTAAAATGAATCCAATGTTAGGTTATATTTGTGAAAAGATCAATATAGCGACCATAACATGTAAGTAATGCTGACTTTAAACTAGGTTGGTGAAATCCCTGTACCAAACTTATCTGTCAATAGCCTGCCTCGGCCTAAAAATCGACCGTTTTCGGGCGCTGCATTTCATTTCCGGAAATATGCATAGCATTTCCGACATTTTTAAATTTCATTTCCGACATTTGTTGTTTTCATTTCCGATATAATTTTTTTTTCATTTCCGGAATTTACCTGTGCGGCAATTCAATGTTTTTTCAGTAAAAGAAAACGGAATTTTAAAAGTATTTATGCAAAAATATTAATTAAAAAAATATCTTATACATATATGCATATATGCATACATGTACATAGCACTAAGTCAAGGTAAAAGAGTTTAATGAGCATAAAACTTTTTTACCATATATAATGTGCACGAAATTAAATGTCAGTGACAGCACCATTCTTATCTCCAAGTCACTGATAGATTTACAAAATTAGATTTCAGTGATTTATTTATTATTTATTCCTTTAAAATTTCATAAGTAAAGTTATCAAATTTGTTACTATATGTACTACGTTTATATATGAAAATTTCGGAAATAAAAACAAAAAAATGTCGGAAATGAAAACTAAAAAATGTTGGAAATGAAAAGTCGATAATTACCAAAAATTCCGGAAATACAGCCTTTTCGGAGCATTACCTTGAGGACGAAAACTATGTTAGAGTCTGGGATGGACTAGAAGCTGCTCTTCCCACCATTTTTAATATCAACAATTAAAAAAAAACGCCGTCCCTGCAACTTCTTTTGATCTTAACAACTAAAAAGCGAATTCCTCTTCAAAGAAACACAGAGAGAGAGAGAGAGAGAGAGAGAGAGAGAGAGAGAGAGAGAGAGAGAGAGAGAGAGAGAGAGAGAGAGGATCCTTAAGTTTTTCTCGAAGGCGGGGGTATTGTCTAAACCCTCTGAAATATTGTGACCAAAAACATAAACAAAATAAAAAAACAAAACGCAATAAACACACAAGCAAACAAAAAATGGAAAGGGAAACTAGCCAACGTTGAAAACCAAACCATGTTTCTCTAATTAAATTGGATGGAAGGGCCGCTTCAAAAATTCCCCACAAACAATCCCGTGTTTCCCTGATTCGGGGGTGGGGGAATGTTATATTTTGGCTAGTACTGCATTACAAATATTAAATAACGCTGAAAGTTAGGGTTATGTTTTTAAAGCAAACATTTATTGATAAAAAAAAACCTACAAAAACAGCCAAGTCACAAATATAAAAAAAAAATACATTCTTCAAATAATCCCCATAAGGGGAGATACCCCCCTTTTATATCCTATACTTAACAAAATATATATGTATTAATTGTGAGGTTCGTTATTGAACTGTTTGAATAACTATGCGAAAAAGATAACTAAGCCTTTTATTTTGAAATAATCCGTTTTTCAAGTTGGACATTATAAGTTATTAATGTTGTGCATAACTAAATAAGCATTAAAACGTACGTGCATCATGCGTTAAATCCTCACCATTTTCCAAATACTAATATTAGGAATTTTAAAATTAAAATAAATGAAGTGTTGTCAGCAAAAAAAAATATTAATAAACAAATAAATGAACTAAATTGTATATTGTGTAACTATGTTTTCTAATATCCAGGATTCATATATATAAATGTACTTCTTTTTAAATAAATATTACGCGAAATATTGTGATTTTAAGCTACATGTAACTTAATTTAAATTATAAGATATTTTTGTTAATATTTTATACCTATAGAATATAACTTAATTACACAAAAAGTGTGCATTGATTACATTGGTGTCGGAAGCAAATTTAAAGTGCTGAGGGGGGGGGGCTAATTGAAAAAGAAAGAAAATTCAAATCTGAAAAGAAATTGACAAGAAAAAAAATGTCCATTGTCCAAACTAGTAGTCCAAACCCGAAAATCCTAGAGAGGGGGGGGGGATGGGGGTGGGGGGTAGGATCCAATTTTAACACTACCACTTACTCTTCTTTTTTGACTACACTGTAACGTGCCTGTTGAAAGCAGGGGGAAACTAAGTCAATTTGTTCAATGACTATATTGTGTTTATCTTTGCAAAAAAAGGGGTAAGCATCCCTAGCCCCCCACCCCCTCCCTTGTTCCTAGGAATTAAATCACAGTTGTGAAAACCAAGTCATAAATATGTGTTTTTATGCTGTTGAATTTTGAACCGATTTCATGATCAAAATATATTCCACGACCCGGCTCAGTTTTCAACCGACTAGGGTCTAAATTCAACACCTTTGGTCTCACTATTCACCGTTGAAAAATGACACCCGGGTCAATTTTCAACCCGGGTCAAAATTCAACGTTACACCGGGTCACAGTAAGAATATTAATTACAAAGGGATCTGGTTTTTAACAACGTTGGTTCAGTTACTCAGTTGAGCGATGTGTACATGTAACATGGACCTCCTGTTTTTCTGTTGATGAATAGGATGCTATAATCAATTTGTCCGCTTTTACATAGATTATTAAGTGTGCATTCGTTTCTTAATCTTTTCTTTTATAAGCTCTTGATTGTTAACACGAAAAGAGTAGACAAAATCTATAGATATAAGAGACATAACCAAAGTAATACTTATATATATCCACTTTTATTAAATACGAATTGCAAATGAGTACTTGAAAAAAATAACGATTCTGCACTTTCATTGAACATAGAAATGATGACAGACGAGCAGGATCTGTTGATAAAAAGCGTACAAGGAATCGCCTCATAGTACGTCAAGGTGCATGATATTCAACATTAAAAGTTCGAATTGTTAGGCTCAATCTCCGTCTTTCTTTTACTGAGACCTAATCTAGTTGGAATGATTTTGGAACATAACTTCCACAATCGTAAGAAGAAATATTGATAAATGGTACTTATCGTTTTGTTAAAGATTCGTTTAAATGTGTGTTTTATGCAGGGCAGGAAAAGCTTCTTGCACAGGACCTCAGTTTAGTTTTTAGGGTGGAAAAGCCCGTTTCAGGGTCTGTGCCTCCATACGTTGCACAAGTAAAAATAGTGCCAATAGCTCATTTATTTTCTAGTACTATAACTAGTTCAACCTATGATTTCCTATCAACAGACACATCTTTTTACAGAAAAAAAGCAGTTTAATGTCAATATTCTTCAATCCTCCCAAAGCATTTCTTCGATGTTTACAGTTTGTAAAGGACATGATTTTTCAACCAAGTAACCTGCTGTTTGCGAAAATCAACAAAGGTATACTTTTATCAACATCAAAAAAAAAAAATACAAAAAGTTTATGGGGAGGGTAATTTTTTTTAATTTTTCATTTATTTTTATCTTTTGTTCGTTCCCTCTGTTTTTTTTTTCATCTTTCGATGGCATTGATAGGGGTCTAAGTGAATGACATATGATGTTTCTTTATCAATCCGAAATAAACTCTGGACCTATGTACATGTAACTTAAAACTTTAAGATAAATAGAGATGGTATTGCCGTTAGTTTTTCAAAAAAAATTTTAATATCGCACCAGAAAGATTATATCAACGTTAAATTCTATGCCACAATTTTCCAAGGACAAATTCCGGGGTCAAGGTCAAAATGTCAGTTTCTAAGGAAAGAGCTTGTCTCAAGGATGAATGTTCTAGCCCTTACTGTTCGAAAGTTATGCCCAAGGGTAAAGTTTGTAAAAAGGAAGTCAAACTCCAAGGTCAAAGGGTCAAATACTTTTAAAAGGGTAAAGACTAGTGCTCTCATACTCCACATATGTATTCCTTGTAACAGGGCACTTCGTTGGATACCAAGAACCTTGACCTTTTGACCTAGATAAGATCTTTCTTTTAATATAAAATCTTTGACCCTTTGACATTGACCTTGGAGTTTGACCTTCTTTAAAAAAAATAACCTGGAACATAACCTTTGAAGTGTTAGGGCTTGGACTTCCACATTTCATATATTTATTTTTGTTGCAAGACCTTTCAATTTATACCAATTACCTTCACCCTTGTTAAGACCTTGACCTTGGAAATTTCCGTTCCTATGAGAAAACATTAACCTTGCATTGGTCAACTTTTGAACGGTAAAGGTTAGTGTTCTCATATTCCATATATGTTTTCCATGTGAGAAGACCTTTCATTGGATACCAAAAACTTTGACCCTTTGACCTTGACTTTTGAAGGATACGGGCTAGTTTTTTTCAATTCTTGAGTGAAGATATTTCATTTGATATCCAAAGTTTTGGCTCCTTCACCTTTGAGTTTGACCTCTTTTTCAAATATTGTAACCTTGGCAATATTTTGAAGGGTTAGGTCTAGGGCTATCATGATTCATACATGTATTTCCTGTGGAAGGACCTTTCATTGGATAACAATTAACTTGACCTTTCGACTTTAACCTTAGAGATTTCCATACTTATGAAAAACTTTAACCCAGACCTACATTCATATTTCACAATTGTATTTACAGTGAGAGTACCCTACTTTGGGTACCAATATATTAAATTTGCATTCAAGAAAAGTTTTATCTTAGCTATGTTGCCATAGGGGGTAATCAGTGTTTCACAAACACTTTTTGCTGAAATATATGTTAAATTAAACTTGAAATCTAGTACACGGGGTTTTATGGTTTACATGTACGGGGAAACTGGACGTTACCCGATGTACGATATAAAAGAATGGTATTTTTCTGTGGAATACTGTTTTATGGAAATGGAAATGAGATCTGTAGAATGTGTTGTTTTTTTTTTAATCTTTATAATTAATACTACTGCACAAAAAAATGGCATCAGTAATCCATGGCTATCTTTCATATTAAATATTTTTAATATATCACTTTGACAACCCCTTCTTTTTACCAATTCGTCATACCTTAGTATAAACAATCTAAATATTTGAGAACAATTATTTTGAACAATCACAAGAAGATCCAGTACTAGGGACCTACCTTAATGTAATAATAAATAAATAGGAAACGAATTTCATTATTTACTGGAATGTAATGCATTACTTAACTTGGAAAAGATTTTATTTGGTGCAGAAATACTATGTGTATCTAAATATTACATGCATAAAATTCTGTAATTTGATTACAGGCACTGAGCCAGTATTCTTATGAAGATGTTATATATTTATCAACAAAACTTTTGACACTGTCTGTTCTCCTGTAATATCTGATCCTCCATAATTATTGTAAATACAGTATGTATATATGTACAGTACACGCATCGTTATTCTTTACAAATCTATTGTGTCCTATCGTGCGTGTATCCTATCGTATCGTGCGTGTATCCTATCGTATCTGATGTGTTTTCCGTTTATCAGGTTTTCGTTTTCTATCGTGTTTTCCGTTTATCGTGTTTTGAGTTTATCGTGTAGATCGTTTATCAGGTTCTATCGTGTATCGTGTTTTGCGTTTATCGTGTATATTCGGAAACCCTCACTTTTTATCTTTACTACAGGAAGAAACTACCGAGGTATTCCGAGTTTCTTAACTAAAATAAGATTGTTTTAACCAAGAAAGAGGAATGATAGTTAATTCCTTATTTTTTCATCATTAAAAAAATATTAAAGCGTGGGAGGAAAAGAATAAATATATAATTAATATAGATAATAAATTAAACAATTAATAATATATTAAATTAAGAAAATAAGCATACCATAGACAAGCAGAGAATCAAAATTAATTTTTGAAAATGAAATAGTCGACTCCCTGTTTTTTTTTTTTTTTTTTTTTTTTTTTTAATCCATGGAAATGAGTCATTAGAGGATGATTTTCGGTAAGTCACGGAAAATTTTAATTATAATTCGCAGAGGATTTATATGTATGTTTTTTAAATATATTCATTTTTTTCTCCCGATCAGTCGTCTGGTAATATTAGGAATGTGTTTTCGCCTCTGATCTGCATGCACATGTATGCACAATTATTTAAAATCTTGATTTAAAAACAAGTAAAAACGAAGCTTTAAGCATTTAAGACATTGATCCAGATAACTTTTACACAGATTTTCTCCGTATAGGTACAATTTTTTGAATTCATTTTTATCACTATCTAATTAGTTAAATTTCTTAATATGTCTAAATTTAAAAAAAGAATTATATCAAAATTATCAAATGTAATGCATGAAAATGCTCTACCCGTTTTATCCCACCATGCATGGCAGTTACTATAAAATAGAAGTTTTACATTTATTTTATCTGGCATTAGAAAATCTAAAATAATAAACAAGAAAAAACATGAATTGATGGCTTTGAACAGCTTATATTTTCGGCGTGGAAATAAACTAAAATATAATGCACCTGCGTGTCAAATCGAAGAGCTTTCCTTGCCATAAAAACTGACACGTATGTGTACCTCTCTAATCAGCACACTGCCTTCCCCTTCTCCCCTAGCCCCCTAAATGATAGCTTGCCCGTGTGTTTTCACCGTCAACATACCTGAACTGCTCTCTCACCTTGTGTCAAACAGTATCTATTTTCGGGGATTGTGTTCACACCTTGCGTGAACTAAATGTACACTCATGACAGATTTTTTCCCCTTCTAAATCAATTCAATAATTGTACAATTTAAAGATTTGAAAAATCATTTCCCAGCTTGAATTTAAATAAAAAAAAAATCACATAACTCAATCCGCTGATTTATTTTATCTGTACGATGTTTCCATAACTTTAAGTAAATAAGAATTTTAATGAAATTTAAAAAAAAAGTTATTGCACTTATGGTACATGCACTTTCGGATCATCGGTTTTTCTTTCGGATCACCGGATTTTCATCGGGTTACAGACAGAATTAATTCTAGGAAACAATTTCAATGATTGTAGAAAAGATTGAAATAATTCTAGCATTTTAAACTATGATTATAATTTATATAAAATATCGCTAAAAACAAATATATTTGAAACAAATATTGCAATGTAAGTTTATAATAATGTTTAATCAAGTTGTACAAACAAAAACAAAGAATTTAATTGCATTAAATAACATAATTTTTCTAGCGTACTCTAAAGTACTCTATCGTACTCTAGCGTACTCTGTTTAGTAGTACCCCACCTGGTCTATTTTATTAAAAATAATTTATCAAATTGTATGATTTATTTTGTCAAAATTAAATACTATTAATATGATTTTCTTAAATGAATTAGAGTTACCGGAGAAAGATTATTGGTAAGCTACGATGTTCGCGTACACAAAAACCAAATAAATAAATGAATAATAAGCAGGATATTGATAATTATGTTTTTTTTATGCAATGTTCTGTTTTTTCTTGTTTATCGTCTGATAACGTTAGGAATATGTTTACGCCTCTGATCTGCATGTATGCACAATTATTAAAATTTTTGATGTAAGAAATATAATAAGACATTGATCCAGATAATTTTTACAACGATTTTGGCCATATACGTTCAAATTTTAAATTTATTTTTTAAAGCTAATTATAAATTCCCTGATATATGTCTAAATTAATAAAAAAAATAATCAAAATGATAAAATTTAATGCATGAAAATATTCTACCTAATTTATAACACCATGGCTGTTACTGTAAAATAGAAGTTTTTCATTAATTTATCTGGCAGTAGATAACATAGAAATAATATATATAGGGAAAAACATGATGTTTTTTAACAGCGTACCTTTTTGGCGTGGAAATAAACGGAAAATAAAATCCATCGGGATGCCAAAAATCAAAATAAGTCGAAGACCTTTCCTTACCAGAAAACTGACACGTATGTGTAGCTCTCTAATTAGCACATTGTCTTCCTGTGCGGTCAACCCAACCCCTCCCCCCTTCTCCCCTAACTGACATCTCGGTCCGTGTGTGTTATCACCGTCAACAAATCTGTACTGATTTCTCACCTGAGGTCCATTAGTAACCTCAAATACTACCTGGTTCTAATGAAACGCATCGACTTATTTTCGGGATTTTGTTCTTAACTTGTTTGAACAAACTTATCAAAGATTTAATTCAAAATATATTAAATAATTGTGCAATTTATAGATTAAAAAAATCATCTCATCGCTTGAATGTTGAATAAAAAGGGGAGAATTTTCATTAATTTTGAAAAGAAGGGACACCGTTACGAAGTACGTTCATTCGAGGATCTTGAAAATCTCCTTAAAGGGTAAACGAATTATAAATAACCAAAACATGTGAGACATTCATCAAGACTGCCACTTACAATCCCAAGGACACAAAATATCAATTTACGTATCATATTATATTATATGTAGCTATTAAGCACTACATTTATGTAAATATAGCACTATTCACCCACTTGCTCTCCTTTGATTATGTCATTTGGTTTCTTTTTGTTCATGGTGATCGGTCGTTCTTTTGTACATATGTCATTTATAACTGAATCACATAGATTTCCATTTTTGTTTTGTACTTTATTTTTTTGTCTTTTTACCCCAATTTTCTTTTGTTTTTGTTTGTTTTTCTCCATTTTCATGTGTTCACAGTCTTGTATGTATGCTCCTCTCAATTTACGATATTGCTCTCACAAATTATACCTTGCGGCTCTACAATCTATTTTAAAAGAAAAATGTATCAATATTTTAATCAAAGATAGGTAATTCTATCGAGCAATATCGAGCCGCTATTGGTAACTATTACTACAATAGCAGATGTACGATCCAAAAAGTGTTCTTTCCTTTTTTAGATGTCAAAAATCTACATTTATATTTGATAAATTCTACGAAGAAATGGTTTAAACTACAAAAAATGTGTGGTATTTTTCAAAACTTTTTGCACCTGCAATTTTGGTTTCAATTATTTTTTTCTTGCATTTTTTGTCAGGGGACATTGAAATAAATCCGGGACCTACAAATGATCAAATACACACATTGGACATCTTTCATTTAAACATCAGAAGTTTACGACATGAGAATGAAAATGTAACAGCATTAATTACGGATTTTGATATTTTATGTTTCACGGAAACACACTTGGACTCAAGTATTTGTAATAGTGACATTATGATTGAAGGTTATGATACAATTTTTCGCAAAGACAGAAATTCTAATGGTGGGGGTATCATTATCTATGTTTCCTCATGTTTTCGTGCTATTCGTCGCATTGACCTTGAACCTATGTCAATCGAATGCGTCTGGATAGAAATAAGTGAACCTATGTTACAACGCACTTTGAAAAATTACGCACTTTGAAAAAAATTTTTCAAAGTGCGTTAAAATTTGGGACCAAGCTAACGCACTTTGAAAAAAATATTTTTTTTTCAAAGTGCGTTAATATCGACCATATAAACGCTCTTTGAAAAAATGTAAAGATTGATCAATATTCCTTCAAATAATCAGTATGATAAATAACAGATCCTGGTTTAATAACTTTTTTATGATAAAGTCACTGTAGGACCTGAGATATTGACGTTTTAAATATTTAAAGTTTTGATAAAATAAAAGGGAAAATTAAAGGGTCTCGAAAAAAAGAGTGACGATTGTTTAAGTTCACTAATTCGTTTCTTCTTTTTTTTTTTAATTCTAGTCTTTGATAAGTAGATGTTAAAGGTGTATAGGGGGCACTAACAGAGGACAGCTTCAAGCAACTTATCATTTATCATAATAAAAAGGGGCCAATTTGATTGCTCAAAACTATGAAAATTCTTTCTCTCTCATACGTTTTACTGTACTTAAAAAATTATAGTTTTCATCTGTTTTGATTAACTCATTTATTATTGAAAGTTTTCAAAGTCATACCAGTTAGGTAAATAGTTACATAATTATATGAATGCTTTGAGAATAGCATACACATCGAGACTGGGCGAAGGGCCAGGGGAGGGGATGGGGGATAAGTCCCTCCTCTTATTTTGGAAAGATATATATACATCGTATAAACATTGAAAATGCAGCATACCCTTTCTAGGTTTATTGCTCCCCTACCCCGTTTGTTACCGACACCTATGTATTGGAAAGATAAAGATTTAGACTTGGGGATCTTATACCCTTCTTCTCCTCCTTTTGACGGGAGTAAATCAATTCATTTTTGAGGTTAGGGTTAGGCTTAGTTTTTTGAAAGAAAAATAACAAATAAAAACTTTCCATGAATAAAATATGATTTTTTTTTTCCAAGTGCGTTAAGTGTCTCCATGGTAAAATGTATTGATGTAGACTCTTAACGCACTTTGAAAAAATATTTCAAAGTGCGTTGATTTGGTCCCAAATTTAACGCACTTTGAAAAATTTTTTCAAAGTGCGTTGATTTTGTCCCAAAAATTACGCACTTTGAAAAAATTTGTCAAAGTGCGTAATTTTTTCAAAGTGCGTTGCCACAAACCTACCTGTAATCTTTTCCTTTGTTGTATATATCGTCCACCCAATAGCGAAAAATCCTTTTGGGACAAATTTTTATGGTCAGTTGAAAAAGTATCAAGTATATCCAACAAATTTATAATTGTAGGTGACTTGAACGTTGATTTCCTTTACAATACTCGCACACTTCCTATTAAAGACATCATGCTGAATTATCACTTGACAAACACAATCAGCGAACCGACACGAACTACATACACTTCGAATACTCTTATTGACCCAGTTTTGATCAGCTCAGACCTTGTAGCACTCCACTCAGGCGTGATAAACACAGAGAGTACACTAACTGATCATAAAGCAACTTACGTTTTTCTAAAATCTAGTATCATCAAAAGTCAACCTTATGTTAGGAAAATATGGGATTACAAAAATGCTAATATAGAAAAACTTAATAACCTTATAGAAAATGCTGACTGGGAAAATCTTATTTGCAATGCAGAATCAACTGATGAAGCTACCGAAAATTTTTCAACCAAATATTCAGATCTCGTTAGGGAATGTGTACCGGAAAAATCAGTATTAATAAGACCTAAAGACAAACCTTGGTTTGATTCACTATTAAGGAAAACCCATCGGGAAAAGAATAGATTGAGACGAAAAGCACAAAAAAGTGATAAACAGAGTGACTGGGATAATTTTAAGCATATAAGAAATAAATTTAATAACATGAAAAAACATGCTATTGAAAATTATCAAAATACTCTTGAATTACAACTAATTGATTCAAGTAAAAACAACTCTAAGCTTTACTGGAAACTTCTAAGAGAAACTTTTAAAAGTAAATCAACCACAGACATCCCCCCTTTACAGTACACATCTGCATCAGGTGATGTTAATTTTGCTTTTTCTGATGAAAATAAGATACAGGTACTCAACACTTACTTTGCTTCAATTACATGTGTTGATGATGAAACGACTGAATTACCTAAAGAAAACATTGAGTGTAATAGTGCTTTTGACAATATCTTTATTTGTGAACAAGAAATTATTGACATTTTATCTATATTACCTGTCAATAAAGCCATTGGAGAAGACTGTATTAGCCATAAAATGTTAAAATCAACAAAATTATCTGTTGTTAAACCTCTATGCTTATTGTTTAACCGTTCACTGAAAGACTGTGTTTTTCCAAAAAAAAATGGAAATTAGCTAATGTGATCCCTTTGTTTAAAAAAGATGATCCTGCAGTTTTATCTAACTATAGACCTGTTTCATTGTTAAGCTGTGTCAGTAAAGTGATGGAACGTATTGTATTTAAACACTTTTACAACTATTTTCACTCTAACAATATTTTTTATAAATACCAGGCTGGTTTCTTACCTGGTCACTCTACTGTATATCAGTTGTTAGAAACATATGATAACATTGTTAGAAATATTGATGAAGGCAAATCCTGCTGTATGATTTTTTGTGACTTATCTAAGGCCTTTGACCGTGTTTGGCACAAAGGACTCTTATTTAAATTAAAAATGTATGGTGTAAAGAAAGATATGTATAGTTGGTTAAAAAAGCTACTTAGAGAATAGAACGCAAAGAGTGATATACAAAAACCTGGTATCCCCTACTGAATCCCTTTATGCAGGTGTTCCACAAGGCTCTGTATTAAGTCCATTGTTATTTTTAATTTATGTGAACGATGTAGCTGACAAGATGTCAAGCTTTTGTAGACTTTTTGCTGATGATAACAGTTTGCAGTATGCATCTAGATGTGTCAAATCTATAGAAGGTCATTTGAATAATGATCTTTTATCTCTTGAAGAGTGGTCTATAAAATGGTTGCTAAGATTTAATCCCTCTAAAACTAAGGTTGTATTTTTTAACACAAGAAAAAACAAAGAATTTCCAAAACTCCTTTTCCAGGATAGCCAATTAGAATATGTTCAAACTCATAAGCATCTAGGGGTAACGTTTTCATACAACTTAAGTTGGTCATCTCACATTGAAATCTTGCTGTCTAATGCATACAAAAAATTAGGTCTTTTGAAAAAACTTAAGTTTAAAATAAATCGAAAAAGCCTTTCACTTATGTATACTTCATTTATCCGTCCCCAACTTGAGTACGCTTCAGTTGTATGGGGTGGTTGTCTATCCATCGATTCTGAAAAATTAGAAAAATTGCAACTACACGCAGCTCGGATTGTTACTGGACTAACTATGATTGCCTCTAGAGACTCTTTGAATTTCAAAACAGGCTGGGAACCACTCAGCGACAGACGCAAGATCCAAAGATTAAATACCATGTACAAAATTCACAATGATTTAGTACCAGATTACCTATCTGAGATTATACCTGATATGCGATGTAATGCTTCTGCATATACAACAAGAAACTCACAAAATTATAGTATACCTGTATGTAAATTGCAAACCTACAAATCATCATTTGTACCAACTGTAATAAATGAGTGGAATTCCTTACCACTAAATACCAGACTTTCGAGCTCTTTGTCTGTTTTCAAAAGTAAAATTAAACAAAAAACAACAGAAGCTCCGCCATATTTTAATTTTGGTAAAAGACGCAACAATATACTGCATACACGGCTTCGGCACAACTGCGTGCTAAACGCTGATCTTTATAGATGTAATATAATATCTAGTCCATTATGTTCCTGCGGTAAGGTAGAAAATACACATCATTATTTTTTCTCGTGCCCTAACTACAACGAGGCCAGGAAAGAGTTTTTCGATAAGTTCTTGAGATTTAATAAAGTCCATATTGTTGACATTCGAACTTTACTCTGGGGGGATACATCACTCAGTATTGCTGAAAATGAATATCTATTTTCTATTGTACATTCTTATATTCAGCATTCTGGTAGATTTAACTGATTGTACGCATTTTTTTTCTTTAAAAACCATTTGTATAAACAATAATGTAGCAGTCTATATATGTCCACAATGAGAGTTTATTTAATTTACTTGTTATTTATTTTGTACAAACTGTTGAACACTTCTAATTCATCCTGTTATAATATCTCATGTACGGAGAGGGCGATTTAAGTTTTTAGAACTTGTGCCCAATCCCATTGTTTATATTTTGTGCAATAAAATATGTTCAAATCAATAAAAATTAAAATAAATTAATTTAATAAAATGAAGTCCCTAAACTCACTCCGCTGATTTATTTCATTTCGTACCATTTTTCCATTATGTTTATGTAAATAAGTCTTTTAATGGACTTGGAAAAAAAAATACTGCACTTATTGTTCATGCACTTTCGGATCATCGGGTTTTCTACGTAATACGGACAAAGTTAATTCTAGGAAACAATTTCATTGATCGTAGAAACAGATTAAATAGTTCTAACATTCTAAACTAGGAAAATTAGCTCGCATTATTTTTTTACGGTATCCTACTATAAAAATAAAACAACAGAATTAAGTCGTCTGATTCCGCCGTGACCATGCAAGACAAGTAAATACACCTTTCAATTTATAGTTTTAATCGATTTCATGCCATACGTATAAAACTTTATTTAAGAATTCAATATTATATTTGGCTATTTGGTTAGATCTTGTTTATCTAATTTTAAATTGGTTACGGACTTTCAACATCCCGCCCTTCAAATATGCCTCATATGAGATTACCGGGTCAGTCTAAAGTAATTCTTAAGGTTTTATTTAATAATTCATTTGCAGAATTAAACCTCTTTTTTTGTTATTATTAGAAACAGTACACACAGAGTTTAATAGCAATGATTTATAATTATTTAGTCAGAACAGTCGCATTTCACTCTATTAATATTTGTTAATTAATTTTTCTGTTTTGTATTGTAAAGAAAAAATTATTTAGCCATTCAATGTTCGTTAATAAATACCAGGTTTTAAGTATCTGATATATAAATGTTTACATGTACATTAGTCAAAGCTTAGCGTAAACGTACATGTGCAATTGTAGCAGATTCATAGTTATAACTAAATGACTCCTGATAATAGAAATTATGAGTTTAAACATTTTTATTTTTCTTATTTCATTAAGTTGTTTTTCACTTCTTTTAGTTTCTGTAATTATTTAATGGTTTTAAATTTTCAAACAACATATTAATTGGAATCATTTCAATGTTTTATAAACAAGACGATGTATATCAATGAAGGACTTCTTTTGTCATAATGTACATGTATTATTTAATTGTTAACCTTGTTTATAAAACACATCAATTGTTTAAAAATGTTTAGGTCAATAATGGTCAACAGTTAAGGATGTAAAAAGATGCCTTTTTCTTTTGCTGTGAGTTATTTATGACTATTAGATATTTTTTATTATACATGTAGAAATGTAAAATTGTACTTGAGGGTTTCCTTTTATCTGTGTAATTTTTTCAATCAAAGAAGGTGTCAACCATTCGATTTAGTGTTAAGTCCTAAGGGGTTATGTTTATAGTTTAAGTATGGTCAATTGGTCAAGTAAATAAATAAATTACATAATTAGGAAGTGAGAAGATTAACCGTAAATTAAATTTTTATGCACGAATATAGATTTTGATTGGTCAATACCTGTGCAGGGAAGCGTGGAGTCTCCGATATAGATTGTTTCCCCTACTGGGATCCATCTGATCGGAGACGGCAATAAAACAAGTTACACTTTAGTTACGCTTTCCCTGGTTGTATATATTTTACAGTCATCCCAAACCGTACTGGACTGGACCCTTTTGACCCAGTCTCCTGTCCAGTACGGTTTGCGAAAGCGTAACTAAAGTGTAACTTGTTTTATTGCCGTCTCCGATCAGATGGATCCCAGTAGGGGAAACAATCTATATCGGAGACTCCACGCTTCCCTGCACAGGTATTGACCAATCAAAATCTAAACTCGTGCATAAAAATTTAATTTACGGTTAATCTTCTCACTTCCTAATTATGTAATTTATTTATTTACTCGACCAATTGACCATACTTAAACTATAAACATAACCCCTTAGAACTTAACACGAAATCGAATGGTTGACACCTTCTTTGATTAAAAAATTACACAGATAAAAGGAAACCCTCAAGTACAATTTTACATTTCTACATGTATAATAAAAAATATCTAATAGTCATAAATAACTCACAGCAAAAGAAAAAGGCATCTTTTTACATCCTTAACTGTTGACCATTATTGACCTAAACATTTTTAAACAATTGATGTGTTTTATAAACAAGGTTAACAATTAAATAATACATGTGGGGGGGGGGGGGGGGGGGGGGGGATTGATATACATCGTCTTGTTTATAAAACATTGAAATAATTCCAATTAATATGTTGTTTGAAAATTTGTCGTCATGTTGCAGATTTTATTTGAAAAATAAATTATGTCAGAAAGGACAATATTCTCATGACACAGTTTACATGTATTAATGCAGAGCGCCATTATTTTAACAATTATTTAGATTTCCATTCAAGAAATTAATTTTCCTGAACTGTTTAGTTCTTGATAGATCAATCATGTTAAATTTATTAATTTTGTTAAAGCCGTTTTCTTTAAACCTTTCTTTCGGCTGATGTTCTACTTGTATTTTTATTTAAGATATTACATGTAATATTTAATTGCGACTTTTGGATACATCGCAGATTGTAAGCTTTAGATATCTAATACAAATATTTAATTTATTGAATATATTTCTTCCGTGAAATAACTTGGTACTTGTAGATAAATTTATTAAATATAAAATTAAAATGTATATTTTCCCATAAATAATAAATATGTTTATAGAGTTTCAAAATTCATACACTTGAGAGGAAATAAATAAAAAATACAGTCTCAATTTCATAATAATCCATTTAATCACTGTCATTTCTTTATAATATATAAATAAACAACTTTTGTAAAATTACCACAGAGATCTCAAGTTCTTTTTTCAATAATTTAATGTACTTTATAGTTTAGATTTGAAGCTCTTCAAGTATTTAAATTAAAATATAATCTAATTTAAATAATCTTTGATCTTTGTATTTAATTTAAAATAATCTTTTCGTCTTGTCAGAAAACGTTCCGCATTTTGAAACAATCCTATCAGGTTTTGCGTTTATCCTATCGTGAAGATCGTATATCAGGTCTATCGTGTTTTGCGTTTATCGTGTTTTGCGTGTATCGGGTTTTGCGTTTATCGTGTTTTGCGTTTATCCTATCGTGCGTGTATCCTGTCCTATCGTGCGTGTATCCTATCGTATCGTGCGTGTATCCTATCGTATCGTGCGTATATCCTATCGTGTCGTGTATCCTGTAAAGAATAACGATGCGGGTACTGTATGGTATTCTAAGATAATGTTTTCAAATTACTATGAATTATAAATGTCAAAAAACAGAGTTAGAAAACAAAAACATTTAAATGCGATAGTGCATGTAAAAGCCGTTGTAAATACTAGTAATGACCTCGGTAATAATGAATGAAAAATGACCAAGTGTAATTTTTCGACTTGGAATAATGACACCTAGATGCAGAGAAAAAAAATCATTTTTGTTGAAAAAAGAGCCCTAACGTTCATTATTTATTAAATGGTACTCTAAAAATTGAAAAAAAAAACCTTATTAGCAAAGTGATACAAAATTTACAACAGGTGTATTATGTCAAGGTTTGAACCGAAAAATTATTTAATTTTTTTATGCGCTTTAACTTTTACGAAACACTTAATGGTCAAATAAAATGCAACAAAACAGCATCAAATTTACATCCTTATTTCTGTCTATCAAAATAAATAATATTGTGTTCTCATAACTATAAAAGGATCTTAAACACTACCAAGGTGTGGTTAGGTGCCTAGAAGTAGTAAGCATTCCCTGTTTATCCGTCACGTCTGCCATGAGCCTTATAAATAAATTAGTAAAACTAACATTCTATTGTCAAAACAATTTTGACAGGATTATTTATACGACTATTGAGACTTTAATCGATGTTGTTGAAACCCCATTAACATCTACTTACATGCGTCAGTGAGGAGCCTGCCGCGACTTAAAATTTAACCGTGCACATACGTATCGAAAAAGGTGGAAGATGTAAAACATCATATGCAAATGCTAGCGGAATATTTCTACATAAATAGGGAGAGTTCACAATAAAAACAGTTGCAATTATCCCGTTTGTTAGACAATTTAATTGTTGGTTAAAATATTTTCTATAATCAGTAGACAAATATGAAGCAGAGGTAGAAGATATTAGATATCCACTATTTAAGTTATTTTTTACTTGACTATACAATGTCAAGTAGTTAACTTTTTCTTTATTTTTTCATTAAAGGTAAATTTTAAATTCTATGAATATTTTTAGAATCCTCAGGGATGTTTGTTGTTATTATATCAATAACACCATGGATCTGTGCTTTCATTGCATATGTTGTCTATAAAAGATGCAAGAAACCTAGGTACAAAGGTAATCTATTTTTAAAATCAATTAACCAATAATTAATTTTGATTTCATGATATTTGTATAAAGGTTGTATCTTTTTTTGTAATAAAAAATATGTTAACTTTTTACCCCCCTCCCTGCAAAGGAGACTAACAAAATATGACTTCTATATTTGGTTTAAATTCATGACAAAGAAATGTTTAAAAATCGAATCATTCAGTTTAAGTTCGTTGTTACCAAAAATGACTCCAAGCTTTTAGATACCAACTTTAATTTTGATTATCCTATTTGATTAGATATATAAAATGTGTTTTTCCGTGTACAATCGGTGACACTTCTACCTCATATATCATTGACATATCTTATAAGAAGCTAATTCAGAGAATAGGTCTTCCATGTTTAAGGAAAAAATGAAGAGAACGTGCAGATGTGGGGGGGGGGGGGGGGGGGGGGGGTCAAACAGGGCACTTTCAATTAGGCGGAAAAACTAGCGAGTTATGGTTAAAATGTAAACTGCAAATACTCAAAACCTTCTTCTGATATCGAAAGGAAATGAATGTTTTTTTTTATTCACATAGGGAATGTATGAATTTAAGACATTTGTCTTTTGACCTAATGATCTAATAATAAATAGAAGTTGTCCTTAAGCTATAATAAGTTGTGGTATAAAGTATCATTCCAAAAGCTCTCAGGATATCGCGCGGATGAAAGTATTTAAAAAGACAAAATATTTGAATTTATTACCTTGACATTTGATCTTATGACTTCAAAATCAAAAATGGTCTATCATGGACCATGCCAGTTTGTTCTTTAAATTTCACAGCAAAATTCAAATGTTTGCGAAGACCAAATATTCGACGCACATGCGCGATAGTAAGTTAGACTGGAATTATAGTCTGTTACAGAGTAAAGTCTGTACCTGATTTATCTTTACATGTAATAAGTAAAAATATAATAAGATTTGACGCTTGTTACTTTCTATTGTTTTTTTTCTGAATAAAGATATATTTACAAAAATGAAAATAAGAATGAATAAATATTACAAAACAGAATCAGAACTAATTGTTTTAATTGAGTTTAGTTGCGTCCAATCAATTCACCCCTCTCCAACAACTATTTACAAATGATCGTTGAACAAAGCAAACAAATGTTAACAAGTGTATTCAGATAATTGTTCCAGAGATTGGTTTAGAAAAAAAATAATATGTACAAGCATGACTATTAAAAAAGAAGCACTGTAGTTCTGTTTGATTTCAAATATTGAGATGTGAAACACCCTTTATCAATTATTTAAAATATAAACAACGTTATTTAGTTTACATGGCGTTATGAAAAGCAATAATGCTCTGCTGGCATAATAATGCTAGCGCATCATGGAAAATATCCCAGCAAAGCGATTGCTATCCATAATGCTACATTCAGGGAATAATCGTTGTTTATTACCTATACTTGTATTAATTTTTTTGGATGTTGTCAAGAATATCAGGAGAAATCATGGATTGCGTTAAGACATGGCTGCTTGTCTCCAATAACGAAAAACACATGGTTTATGATAAAATCAGTAGAGTTGCACCTTTTCTCTAATAAATCACAAAGAAGTGGTGTTTGCATTTACAGTACTTAATCAAAAAAATGCTTGTTCCCATAGACCTCAATACATTCTTAATTAATTATTTACTCTTAATGTATATATGATGACGTTTGTAATAAAAAAAAATCTTGCTAAATCATTTTTATATTCTAAACTGTTTTGAATTAATTTCAAAGTATATAATACAGGATTGTTATTTAAGAATAGACAATTATATCTTTTTTATGAGTCGGATACCTTGATGAAAAAAAAAAATGTGATTCGCACCGACAAAAATACAAATTGAAGGAATGGGGCTAAAACTGTGTCCCAAATTCTTTCTTTGGAATTAATCAAAATAAATTTGATATTTAACCTTTATAACAAATGTAATATGCATTTACTTGTCTAATTTTATGACATGACACTATGATGACAGTGAATTTACTTGGGTGTTATTTACAATTATTATAAATATCTTATCAAGAGGACAAAAAATCCAGTTTATGTTCAATATTTTAAACACGTTTTTATTAAAGTTATTCCTATCTTAAATGTATACATCTTGTATTTTGTTTCTTTCTTGTCTGAACAAAACTGAATATGACTACGTGTAATATGGAATAACTTGTTAACTATATGTCTATCAATTTACCATTAACATTTATAGGTACATTTGATTGCATTGAGACATCGCCTGTATGTCAGAAGTATTTTGGTTCCTTTCAAGTTTTATTCCTAAAAGATCTCAAACTAGTTTGGCACAGAAAAGATCAAAGAATTGAAACAAAATGTCCTATAATTATCACTTGTTTTACGATGTCAAGATTGTCAGACGACGTAACAGCAGCTCTCGAAGGCCTAGAAGTTGCGGGTATGTTTTGTTTCTTTAAAATAAAGAGCCACATATTAGCAAATGTTCTTGTGTGTATGTTTGCTTATTTTCATTTTTAAATTATATATTGGATATGTTTCATTAAAACAGGTAATTCACTAATGCTAGTGGTGCTGCAAAATTGTCTTCAAGGTAGAAAACCATCCAGAATGGCAACTATGAAGACGATCAGTGATACAAGAATAAATGCCGTAGTTAATGTCCTAGTCTGGGAGGGAGAGGCGTATTCCTGTGAGATAAACAAGATGGCTGCATGTGATATCAAAACATTTCTTTTCAGTAAAACATAACAATTGTTGTAGACAGCCTCTAAATAACTTTATACTGTGTACACGTTGGAAACTTTCTGTACCTTTATTCACAATGTACGATGTACTCGAATGTTAAGGGTGAAAGAATTTTTCAAAAAATATTTCTTAAAACATCTGTCGAATAATTATATTCATCAATATAATGATATTTCAATTTAACCGCATGACGTTTCGGCCGATTAACCGTTAGCCGTATAAAAATACGAATTTTCTTAATGTACATGACCTTTTTTTAAAAGAAGCTTTATTCATATAATTGAGAAGACTGATTATGTCTTGATATAAAATCATTTTATTTGTGGGAATTCTTGCTATTAAAACCTCGTATCCTTATAGATGTATATTAATTTTTATTTCTGCCTCAATATAGAGTGGGGAAAATTAAGAAAACCAGAAATCATGCCTGGCAAATCTATGATATCTATGATGCAGTGTCACCATTATTATAGGTGCCCAGGATTAGAGAATTCAGAGAATTCGTGTCCCCCGCTTAGGGAAAAATTCGGATCCCCCTGATTGAGTTTGTAGAATTATTAAATGTTTACATGTATACTGAAACAAAAAAAAAAATACATGTATGTCAATATGCATATGAAGATTTGATTGATTATTCTTTATTATGTGTATAGAAGATTCTTTTTATATGGGTTATCTCAGATTCCCTATAGACAAAAAGATAAATATTTTTATTGTTTATTATGGTGCATCTGGCCGCGGTGATTCATTGCAGGGGCTACCACAGGGCTGCCCCTCAAAACAATCAACAAACAATACAAAATATGTGACGGCCCAAAATTAGGTGGATCCAGCACTGGGTATGTCACAAGTGCGTGGACGT
Organism: Saccostrea cuccullata; assembly: GCF_032062105.1. Lineage (NCBI taxonomy): Eukaryota > Metazoa > Mollusca > Bivalvia > Ostreida > Ostreidae > Saccostrea > Saccostrea cuccullata. The sequence continues at coordinate 62,233 of NW_026934218.1, read as the reverse complement.
CACCAAAACATGTACAATATAGTCAATTACCCTTAAACAGTCAAGTATTATCCAATGCCCACTAATCAATATATAAATCAATATTGCATATTCAATTTCAATTCAATGTACAAATTCAACAGTTCAACTTCAATATAACAATCAACCAATGTAATGTGCTTGATGTGTTGCAATCCTCCAATTGCGTTGAGGTGCGTCGGAATACGCCACTTGCAAGTGTCATAACCATTGATTGCTGGTTTAAGCCAATCAAAAAGGTTATGGCACTGCAACCGCCAAAAATAGGGTGCCAAGAACCATGGTGGCGGCGGCAGTACCCCAACACAATTGGTCATCACGACCAGGGCCTGCTCAATACTTAAGATGGGTATGCATGACCCTTACCAGACATAAATTGCTCGATTGCCCCTTGAAAAATGTTCAACAACCAGTCCTCCCCCAGTTGCGATAAATGTACCCCATCTTCGTGAAATAAACCCCTATGCTCCCCCTCATGTTGTAGATGCTTAATGTATGCCCCACCCTGAGCTGTAGCCACCCTAATTGCTTCCCTGTTAATTCTTGTCCTGGCCTTTTCCATCGCTTTAACATTGCTAGAGTAACGCCATACACACCTGGGGAGCATACTTGACCAAACGATTTTTGAATTTGGAAATAATTTAGATACCTATGATAATGTTTCTTTGAGATGTAGCAATAAGTCCAACTTTAAAAGGTCAATATTGTCCCGAAGTGACCTATAACAAGATTGGGTTGGTCTTTCAATCTCTGCAGGAGCTTGAGCTTAGGTACTAGTTGGCTCAGTATCATACCCCCATAGCCAAGCCACCATATGTGTGTTTAGTACATTAAGATTGTGACCCCCTGTTCTTGCTCTTGCTGTTAAAAAGGCTCTGTTCACAATTGATGATCCCACGATCCAAACTTTAAAACTGTCTAAATTAAAACTATATGCATGTTAAGATTTGAATGATAAATGAATGTATGTACAATAAGCATTAGAACGCCATCTCCCCGAATTTTGAATAACCTCCCGTGATGCCCCTTGCTGCGCTAGTGTTGTTGCTGCCCCTATGTGAAATGAGTGCGACTTATAATTTCTACTATCAATTCCCGACATATTAAGAACTTTCTCCAATATTGAACTGAACTGGAAGCGAGTTAACGGTTTAGTGAATAATGGCAGAACAGGGGATCCATACCTATGGGACGCTCTTGTAAATAAACTTGCATTGCTTTTACCGGACATGTTACCCCATTAGATGCCTGAATGCTTAATATCACTCCTATATCCATCTGATCTGTTTTTGACTGTCTAACATTAATAATCACTTTATTGGCGAATAATGAAATATCTTCCACTTGCAAAATGGTTCTAACTGTATTTTCCTTAGATAATGTAATTTCACCTATTCTAAGGAAGGTATGAAACGTGAGCAAGAAAGCTGCCTTATATAACACTGTTTCATATGCGATGTCACAAACTACTTGAAGTTTCGGTATAACGACACCTTATATATCTAATGTAATTGGTAAACGACTATCCCCCCCACCAGGATTTGACCGCTTCAAGCCCTGCAAAAGTTTTTTGCACTACAAAGGTCTTTGTCGGGTCATCTAGGCCTTTACCTTTACAACTAAAACTGATTGCTGTCATATATGACTTGGCTCTTGAGTGTTTGTAACCCCATAATGAGAGTTGGACAATAAACATATGTATGTTTCTATCTGGTAAGTGGGGAACAATCCTTTATGCTTTGCGAAAATTTTCGAAAGTTTGCATCCCCACTGAGTATGTTTGCCACGTATTTGCTGACATATATGCATTGAACAAACGCTCTACTTCATCTTATAGAGTAATATCTGGAATTGCTCCGGTATGATCTGCGGCTCCGGGTCTGCTGCTGGTGGAAGACGCCTGAAAATCTCCCCCTTTTTGCGGGATATTGATTTCTTGTTTAATAATTATGTGAACTAACACTATATTGTCTATGAAAAAATAAATATTGCAATTTTTCCCCCATACAAGCACCGATAACACGATGGATATCAACTCCGAAAAATGTAATATCCCTCAAAATTGCTGAATTAGCCCAATCTGCAGGCCGCTGAAAAAGACCCACTCACCCTTGAAATAACACCCACATCCTAACTCTACTGACCCTGCACTGTCTGTAAAAAGTTCAAGTGCCCCGGAAGAACTCCATTGACTATCCGAAAAATAAAGCACCCCATTAAAGTCTTTAATAAATTCAAGCCATGTTTTCAAATCCTCCCGCATTGGCCTAGTTATTCTTAAGTGTAGGTATGGTTTGTCTAGTCCGCGCATTGCATTGTAAAAGCGCCTATTAAATGCTCTACTTACCGGTATTGCCTTACTAAAAATAATCAATTTGCCCACCAAAGCTTGTAGTTCTGACAGTTTATTTTTTCTTTTCCTACCCTAAATTGAAGGAGTTGAGTAAGTATCTCAACTTTATCATGGGGAATTCTAATTTGCATTTCAATACTGTCAATAAACAGGCCAAGGAACACTAAGCAAGTGGTAGGTGCCACTGTCTTATCCTTATTTAGGGGAACATCAATATCAACACAAACCTCCTCAGAAGTTTGCATAAGCCTTTTACAATCTTCCGTGTTGGCCCTACCAGTAAAAATAAAAATCATCCAAATAATGATGCAGTGTTTCCATCCCAGTTTTATCCCTCACTACCCATTCTAAGAATGTTGAAAATGTTCCAAAAATTTTGTATGAAATGGCACACCCAAACGGTAAACATTTGTCGAAAAAGTATTTCCCATTAATATACATTCCCAGTAAATCACCTGGATAGACCCTAAGAAGCCGAAATGCACTTGTAACATCACATTTTGCAATGACTGTCCCTTTTCCCATTTTACTTATTGTTTGTACCACTGTGGCGAATGTTGTATACTTAACAGCAGTGTAAACCGGGTGGATATTATGATTTATGCTGATTGACGGTGGGTATGAAAGATGCATTATCATTCACCAACCCATCAGCTTTCGGAACCACTCCTACTGGGGATACGTGCAAATTGTGTATTGGTTGATTTTCATATGGGCCTGCCAACCGCCCCTTCTTCAATTCATTATCTATTTTTTCTTGTAAAATATTGGCATGTTGAATTGCAGATACTAAGTTTTTGCTAAACACTGTACTGCGTGGGCCTGCATATTGTAACTTGAAACCCGTGATCAGACCTTCCCTTAAAAAATGGCCGCTGATTTATCAGGGTAGTTTTCCAAATATTTCAGCACTGAATTAATTCTTATTGGGGAAACGCCCAGGTCCCAAAAGTCTTGCTTGTGGCCCTGGTTGCCTTCTAGCGTAGAAATGGTATGGAGTTTAAAACTAGGGTTGCTGAACTGCTGATGCATTTGACCGAAATGTACAATTGATATTCGGAAAATTTTGAGCCGGAGTTGCTTGTTCATTTACGCAAAGTAATGCGGGGTGCATCTCGCTGCACTTCGTACATCGATGTGCATACGTGCACTGCAATCTGGTGCATTTACCCTTGTAATTGTAATCAAAGCATTTGTAAAACGTGGATGTCCTTTGATTATTGACTGCTACGGAAAGTGACATGTAAACAAGCCCCATTTCTTTTTCAATTACCTCCAAATTACCATATGGATTTAATGCCATGCGTAGTCTAAACTGCTCATCATATGTAACCCAACCCTGTGACTTCTCAGCCCCTATTCTGACATAATGCAAGTATTTGAGCAATTGCTGTGTTTTATTTGGGTGCGCTGTGAGATAAATACTTGAAAAAATCAAAAAGGCATTCGTCCTCTTTTCAATTGAAGTGATTTTTTAGCGTGCTTTGGTTGAGTAATTATTTGGCCCTGTGTATCTATAGTTAATGCGGATACGTGTAACTTACTCGGGTCCCTAACTAGTAAATTAGCAAAGTTAACATACTCTCCGTTAGCTATTTTTGTTTGGTTGATTTATCAACATGATATCCTAATTGACTAATTGTTTTGGATTTGTCATACCAGGTTGAAGTAAACTTGACAACACTATTTGCATGCCAATGCCACTCTCAACAGTATACCTTTAGAACTGCTACTTTTCGCTCATGAAGTATTGGCATTCATTTCCGGTACCACGGCTGTCTGTGGTTGTATTACAGCATTGTTGGGTAAGGCTGTTTGGGATGTTACGGAAATACCAAGCTGGGGAAGTTCTTCCACCTGTGATGTCATGGGTGCATTAGCTGCTGGGGTTGTTTGTAATGTCGGTGCTGCAGCCGAGGTTGAAACTTGCTCAGGTTGAACCGTGGGCTGCAGCGCTGCCATCCGTGCCTTTTTTGCACTCCTCCGTGGAATATTTATCACACTGTTATGAATGGATTAAGCAGCAAACTCTCTAAAGCTTAAGAATTGTATTTTTTTTTTCAGAAATATGTATTCCTCTATTTAATGCTTGAACCTGTTTCATCAAACATTTTTTGATTTTTGAAGGTTTGCAATCAATAAATACTTGAAATTTAAACTTTATTGGCATTCATCTCGATTACGATTTTTTGTGGCATAAAATATTTCTACGCTGTACAGGAAAGATGGATTGTATCTAAGCCTCAAAGAAAAATAATTTTGATAATTTTAAATTTTCGTAGTTTGAATTATAATGATTAAATTTCTTTTCTCAGAATTTATTAATGTGTAAACTCACGACTTTTTATTCAAAACAAAAAACCTAACGTTAAGGTGCTTTGAACTTTCATTCTGTTTGTTAGTAAAAAGGCATGAGTTAACAAATCGATAAATTCTAATAATAAAAAAAAGAACGTCGATGAATCCTTTTCACAACGAACTCTATATATGTTATATGTAAATATGTATTTATATTCTATATAATTCTATTCAAATTATCTCTCTTCAACTTTACATCCATACTTTTGATAAGCTTGTGAATATGCTTAATTTTTAAAGAAATGTTTGCCAGTATTTCCAATTATAGCTGTATAAAAACGATAACTCTTTAATGAGACAACGAATAAAAAATGCGTTTAATCTTCCGCTCTGTACAAATATCTCAAGCTGTGACTTCAATAAACTTATTTCCTTCCTCGAAATATTTGCATACAAGTTGCTGGTTCCTCTTTAGCGGGTACCGATGTGATATTATAAAAGTAAACCTAAAAAAAAGCAACGAGAATTGATGGGGATTTACGAAATCGTGTATCATACTTTTAGGTTGTGTAGTTTTCTTTGAAAAATCTTTTTTCATTGAATAATTGGAATCTCTAAAGACTTGGAGAAAAAAAAAACATTAAGTGTAAATCATTTTTCGAATTCAAAATAGGCACAAACGCTGAATATTTAGTGGTTGGCTTGATCATGAAATGAAGTTTAAATATGTTTCAGAAGAAACATATTTGTACGACCGAATATACAGTATTATATAAGAAATCATTATTATACAGGACTTCAATAACTCAATTTTCCTTCAAGCAAAGCTAATAAAAAATTTACCATCGCAAATATGAACAACAGAAGATTATAAAAGATTATTTTCTGTCATTAAATTAGTTGATTAATAAAGCGAACGAAACAGAGATTTCATACAAAGTAGTTCGAGGTAAGTAATAAAATTATCAAATTACTGATTTCTTTTATCTGTCTATGATTTTTTGTTTAGATAATAGTTATTCTGTAACATATATTTTTACCGAAATGTTCTTTTAATTTAAACAGACATATGCATGTACTCAGTAATGTCAAAATAACGGCGTGGTGAGCAGCAATAAAACAAAGCAATTTGTTTTTTGTTTGCGCGTACATGTATGTGTGGTTTTCTATGTGTGTGTGTGTGCCCTCGAAAGTCAATTTTTGTTCTTTATTAATATTGGTAATATACATGTAAGATATACAAAGCAACAAAGCCACGCGATATATAATTGCTATTCTACCTGACAAACAGCTTATTCATTGAAGATCTCGTATTTAGAAAATGCATTGGGATGATTTTCAAATCTAATTATTAGACATGTGTGAAAAATTCTCGAGTGGGATGTAACATTGTATAGCAACAACAAATATTAGACCATGATTTTAAAAAATCCGTTTTTCAAAGATAGAAGATAGATAGAAAGATAGAAATAAAATGAAACAAGCTTCGAAGAGGTCACGAACACCTCCTTTCACTTTTATTTTTTAAAAAAAGCTTAGAAGAATTCGCTGGGAAAAACGAATATATCCAAAGTAATTCAACTTGATTTTCATAGCTGCTACTATAAATGTTTTAACCGTTTTGCTGTTGTAATATTTCATCGAAATTTAAAAGGAGCTAGACACAATTGTATGGTTTACATTTAACATTTCTGTGTTTTTATAGAAGAAAGGACTTTAACTTACAAAAAATCGTTTCTTAATTTCAATATGACAACATTCTTCTCTATTAGGTTAAAGCTGAACACGACTCGTAAATAGGCATAAACCATTTTTGATAGCATTATCTACGATACATCAATACTAGGGTATACTCGTCGCTTTCGTTACACCTGACTGCTTTATTGTCACAGGTATCGGCGTGGAATGGCGACCCGTGTTCGTGCTGGTTATTTTGCATTACCTTTGTTTATATTTTATTGAAGTAACCTTTGTCTATGTTGTTTGTATACTGCTCTGACTTGTACTGCTATAACTGTAAATTTATTTGGTATCTTACTTTCCTGCATTAGACGAAGCATTACGATATTATTCTCGCTACCAAGTCCTGTATAGCATACGTCCGTCTACACCGGTGTCGACTGATTACACTGAACAGTCTCCAATTCAGGCCCTATTTATATGGGTCTGCAGGGTAGCGAGTCTCGGGAACTAAAATGGCGGATACATTTCTTTTACGAATCGTGTTCAGCTTTAACAGGTCGGAGAGAATACTCGAAATCGGGTATTATCCGTGAAATCGCGTATAATACTCGATATTAGGGTATCGCTGAATCCGCGAAATCGGGTATAGGAGGTGTAAACACCTAATAAAACTTAAAGAATGGGATGGCGCATGTTGCCGAGTTAACTGTCATCTAGATACACATGTTTTCTAAAGATATCACTAGCCAAGTAAGAATTTGGATTTCAAGATTAATGCGCTCGGGACAACAAATACCCGTGGAGCTCAGTACATTTCATGATCTGCACACAAAAAGGCGTTCGATTTGCTTTATATTTTACCTTATGTTGAAAGTATATGCATCTTCCTAATGTTCATTCCCAACACAACAGAATTGTAAAGTATCAGAATTCGGGAATTTATAATAATTCCACATCAACACGACAAACATGAACAATTTGTAAATAAATCCAATTATACGGAAACACATTTCATACACCAGATATAATGCCATGTATAAACAAGAGATTGTCTATTCTATCTAATTATGCGTAATTAATTACTTTCACATTCATCTTGTGCATAAAATCAAATTTATTTTTGAATGTATAAATAATGTAATGATAAAAATGTCTAAAATTTCGGCTAAAAGAACCATCTTTCTCTTTTTTTGAAAATCTTTTCTTTTTTTATTTATCATTCAAACATATTTGCAGAATATGTCTTCAAAATTTTAGCAGAGACAGTGATAGTTTCAGGAATACAATTTATGAGAGAACATAACTGTTGATCGTTTAATTTCGCTAAGTCATCAATATTTTACCATTTCCTGGCGACTTCAAAAGGGAGGGGGGGGGGCTAAAGGCTTCTTGACCACCTCTGACAAAACAACCTCGACTGTGTTATACATGTGTCTAAAAGACCTCTCTTTGAATGTCACGGTCGGTTAAACTCGGTCATATATTTTTAATCGTAAGGAAGAGTGGGGGGGGGGGGGGGGGGGGGGGGGCTAGGTTCGAACTTTAGTACCTTAATTTTTCTCCAAACACCAAAACTTTACCCATTTTTAGCCTATACTGCGAGGTGTCTGTGGAAAGTGGGGGGGGGGGGCTTTACCTATGTAACAAGGTTCAATGTATATACTAAGTATATATTGGGAAAAAAGTGGGGGGGCCCCCTAGCCCCCCCCCCCCCCCCCCCGGTTCCGACGCCTATGATAAAGAAAGGGAATGGCTACAATTTTTATGAAATTTTAATGTCCGATGAGGAATTATATTCCCAAAAAGTAAGACAAGAGTTTCCAAGGCAATTGAACACTCCATTATTTCAGATTGTTCATGAACATGTTCATAAACGTAAAAACTATAAGAAATGTGAAAACTTAACTATGTAATTCATATATCATTATGATTGTACCTCGATCTATATTGAGAATTTCAATGTATTTTAACTTCATGAAAAGATGTACACATTTGACTTTTATTTATAACCCCCCCCCCTCCCCTTCAAAAAAAACACGAAAATCCTGTTCATATGACTTCTCGCTCTCAATTTTCACAAAATGCATAAAATAAAGGTAAAATAGTATATTTTTTATCGATTAAAATGCAACCAAAAAATTTGCGGTGTCTTTGAATTAAACATTTCATGCTAAATTGACATAAAAAAGATACTCCGCTTCAATTAGCTATTTCCAAACTGTTTTCCCGTGCGTATTTATTTCATCTTATTTTATTTTCTTCTTTATGGTATTCTATAATGGCAGAGATATACAATTATGACTCGCTTATACTATACTCTCTAACTGTTAGGAGTAATTTATATTTCACGAGAAAGGGACGCCATACATTTTTCAGTAAAAATACATAACACGGCGTTAGTCGTTTAATTTCTTTAAAATTTCACGTTTTGTGAATAGTGCACAAATTAGAAAATTAAGTATATGGAATACTTTAATGGGAAATAAAGACAAACGAAGTGTAGTTATTTGTTTTTAGAAATTATATTGAAAAATGATAACGCCATTGTGTCCTCTTTGTTACCCCAGCAGTGTTTGTTGTGTGATTTTAAAGTTATTTGAGAACCTTATGAATTAGGTTTAATAAAAATAAATCCACAAGATACTGATGTACAAGTAACAGTTACTGGCATAATGCGCCGTTGCTTTATTCTTTAGTTTTTATAGAAAGTTGCACGGAATACCCGATTTCGCGGATTCAACGATACCCTAATATCGAGTATTATACGCGATTTCACGGATAATACCCGATTTCGAGTATTCTCTCCGACCTGTTTAAGCTTCTGTGTTTGTAAATAGGAGACAAGCGCTGTTATTTAACAAGTTAACCGAATGTTTTAAATTTGTTTTCTCTGCGGATACCACTGATACCACTGTCTAACAACAAATTTGAGTTGATTTGGATTTTCTTCTACTCTAAATTTCTTGAATTTTGATTTAATATATTTCACACATACACAACAAAACATACTTTTCTTATGTATTAAAGATAAAGTTTACTTGGTGAAAGTTCATATATACATGTATATGTAAATTGAATGCATTATGGAATTCGTAGTTAAATAATCTCCAGACAAAAGAATTTTCAGTTTTGAAATATTTTAATGAACAAATATCCAAGGGATTCGACACCGTTCCAAAAACTTAGATAGTTATCTCCAATACAAAGAAATTTCTAAAAATGATTTTATAATAATTACACATGTAGATGAGTATTGCTTTAACAACAATTTCTAAGGAAAACTAAAAGAAATATTTACTTCATTTTTTTTAAGTCTCTTTAAATTTTGATACACACTAGCCTTATTTTTACATTCGTACTTAATGAAAAAAAACTTTACAGATAAACATACCATAAAATTTTCCAAGGGCAGAAATATATTCGTTAACTTTTTCTCCTACCTTTGTAAAGCAAAATTTTGAAAAAATGCATTTAAACATCAAAGTTACTACTCCATTCATTAAAATCATATCTATATATAATTGAGCTTTTGGAACTAAATGAGAGTATATATGATTTGTGTAAGAAAGCTATGAGGGAAAAGTAAGAGGAGAACTAATGGTATCCCTTCTGATGGATTCTTAATTTTTATTAAGTCGGACATTTGTCCATTAGCTTATTAAGCATACGCAGATTGTACGCTTGGAATGATTTAGACGTCGCACATAGTATTGGGATTTGGAGTTTCGTAACATGTAACACTGGAACGATGGACGCTATATAAATTAGTATTTTTGAATTTTTTTTTTTCGGCTGCATGGATTTTTCTGCCAATTTGTATGAGGCTTCTATAATGATCTGTGATGATGTCACTTAACATTTATTAAAAATTTTCAAATTTACTGGCCGATTCCGAATTTTCGAATAATTGGGAAAACTTCGTACTATGCTGTGATATTGACAATTAGCAAGATCACGCGACCAAATCAGCCCCAATTCCGTGGGCGACGTCTTAATGATTGAAGGAAAAAGAGATATGTACTATTGACAACAATAGTTGATATTACAAGGTTTTAATTCCGTTGCTACATTATGTTTTAAGTATTCTATTCACATGGTTCACCCAACAGAAATCGTTTCCACTAGACTGGATATGAAAACGTTCATTTTGTGACAGTGTCAAGAAATGTGATATATAATTTACTCTATAAATGCACGTCGTACTCTGTCAGTGTGTGAATGATACTATAATGCAACTTTTTTACAGTTTAAATACGTACATGTTAGTATGGGATGCTGTATCAGTTATTCACAAATTAGTGACAAGGATTTAATGTCAGCTATACCAGAAAGTACAACTAAGCTGCATTGCAATAGACGTAAACAGGCGAAGCATCTGGTAAGCAATCACAACTTATAGACAAACTATATGGAACTCTTAGCAGATTTAACTTCTAGTAAAATATGAATTAGGCATGAATTTAAATGGACAAAACATAAATCCTTGGAGAATTACTTCCGATTATCATTTTATTTTTAAATGTTTGAAATTTTACAGCAAACGAGAAGACTAAAGAGGGAAGAAATGGGAAATAGAGTGAAGGATAATGAAAGGTCAAACAACAGGAAAACGGTAAGTGAACATACACTGTGTTAAATAATATTTTCTCCCTGGTATTTGGGAAACCAAACGAACAATCAAACGTAAACAGTAACAAAATAAAAGAAAAACTAGTAATAAATTAAAACAATGTAGTAAAATTTTTTAAATTAACAGAAAAGAAAACATTTGTCATTGTAAGAAAAAGGTTTGCTTAAAATATATCTATCGTGTTAGTGTCTTATCACCCCCTTTAGTACGTGAACTGTTGTCTCTTTTTCATTGTTCATGAATGTGAGAACCTTCTGCTCACTAGCTTCTTTTGAATAATGGTAGTATAGTGGTATAATTTCAACCAATTTCTAAATAAATATCGACAAAACTACATGTACTTGCACGGTGAGTATTGAACTCATGAAATGATACAATGTTCTCTGCTTCACACTTAATTTAAATCGGAAAGTCCATGGTTTGATATGGGAAACCGGAAACAAGTTTCTGACCAAAGTAAAATCAAAGGTAACAATGATACTTTGTAATAAACAATTTTTGAAAGCATCATTAAATTTTCTTGAGTGCTATAGAAAGAGTTTCAGATTTGAGATGGATACCCCAAATTTATAGTAAAAAAACGATTATAGTGTCCATGTTTTGCAATGGTAATCACAAAATATTTGTCCGATCAAAAAGTAATGAAATTATGTAACAAAGATTCAATGAAACTCTCCGTAAATTTCATTTATTGGTTCGTGTAATAGAGAAGTCGCAGATAAGAGATGATTACCTTAGTGAGACGGAGGGACACCCCTATCTCTATATACCCCTTGGCTGTTCAAGTTTGGGGTTTTATTACATGCAACACAATGACAAGGTCAATATGTACTGATACCTGCTGAGAAAACAGGAAACAACATTGCCTTTGACTGTAAGGCTCCTCATTGAAATTGTATGTTACAGTTCTAGATTTAAAGCGTTTAAATTTTAGAAATTGGATTTCATTCAAATGGTAATGTAACTTCTACACAGAATTTTATTTTTAAGGAGGGAATTATTCAAAATAATAAAAATATTTGTTATATTCCCAGCAAAGAAAATTAATTCTAATTAGCATATATAAAAGCATATTAGTATCCAAGACTTCATCAAACTCTACTTAGGTTGAAACTTAAACCAATTTATTCTAAACATAGTAAATTGGTTGCTGTATGGACTCAGGACTATAAACACTGTTTCAATAACTTGACATGTAATGAAGTGAAGAAAACTGTATTATTCAGATGTACATGTAACATTTTAATGCTACAAAATGCTATCAAAGTGTTATCGTTATTTCATTGCAGCACCGTGCTTATCATGTGTTTTTTTTTATTTATTTCCCAAAAAGACATCGAGCAATGCCCCAATTGAGAATTCATATCCATCAAGTTCAAACCAGAGTTTCCTTTCTGAAGAACTTAAAATGCCTAAAATGGTTAATGAAATTCAAAGTAAACGAGAGAAAATAGGATCCAAAAATGAGGAGTTTGAACAGCCTACTCATCACCCTCCTCCTGGTTGGTATATTACGAAAATGTGTTTTTCATATACATCATATGACTTTAATGACCGTGTTCCTAGTTCTCATCGGCTATCTACTACCTCTGCTTCTGATCCAGTGCAAATCGTCGATCTCCCTGACATAGACGAGCAAGCTAGGCCAAATATCAACATTGTTCCTATTGCTCCCCCACCTCCAGTGCTACCTATATAAATTACGTGTTGTTTCATGCGTAAATCTTATGTTGCTTATGCAATTATTCTGAAGAAATTAACATACAGTTTTAATATTAATCCAGTGCTTCCAAAATCTCGAAAAAAGATCCCTCTCTGCTCAATAGCCCCAAGTGCCGACTATAGGACGGAATTTGTAGCTTTCCATATCAGTGAAAATTTCTCGAGAGGGACGTTAAACAAAATACAATCAATCGATAAACCAAAGTGTCATAACAGTGGTATATGTGATATATTTGATTTTTTTTCTCATATTGTATACAGATAGTTCATCTAATGTATTTTTATTAGTATTTGTCTCATAGCATACGCATAGTATGTGTGATATATTTTGATTATTTGTCTCTTAAGTATTAACCTATTGTGCTTATTAAACTTTCTTTTTCGTTCGGGTAACTTATATTCCAAAAAAAATTTAGATTTGTACAAAATAACTAGTACTACCAAAAATAAAAAGCAATAAAACTTGTAACTTATAGCTGCAAAAGAGTCATAAGCGTCACAATTCTCCTTTCTTTGTTGTAGTTGTAGTTACCTTAGTCATGAATATCTTTAAGAAGAATTAACCTAAAATACGTACACTAAATACAAAAAAAAAAAAAACTTTTTATTCCACCCTTTTTTGATGACAGGCATATCAGTGCCTGCTTTTTGATATATTTAATTTTAGGGATTCAGATTGCATAAAACGATACCAAAGATTTTTGTATTCTTTCGAAGTTTTTTCTAATCTTTTCTGACCCCCTTATATTTATATTACTAGCATTTAGAAATTGATTTCTCAAGCACATTTGATTGTTAATAAACACACGGCTTAAAAGCATAATTTCCAGAGAGTAGTTCTATAAATTTAAAAAAAAGCTATAAAAAAGAGATGATTGATTTTTTTTACTGTAATAACACGAACTTATACACAACAAACTATCTCTCTTATATTTATGTAGCTTTAAAATTAACTATCTCAAGTATTTGTGAAAAACTCTAAATATATTTTACAACATAAGAAACGTTTGTCATCCCAGTACAGTAAAACACGGTTATAGCGAAGTCCTGGGGACTTGTGAATATAATTCTCTATATCCGTAATTCGTTATATCCGTATATCGAATTCGTATTACCATTATAGCGAATTCGCACTATGCATGTTTTCTTTCAAGTATTACTTCCAACTATGTTAGTGAAACAAATATAACAAAACAACTCTTCGATAACTAAGGTTTTTTGTGAATTGAGTTTTATATACAAAAGCTAAAAGGAAATAAAGTAAGTTCAATTTATCATTTTTTTTTTAATCTTTGAAAGTTCGTTATAAAAGATGAAAATTTAATTATATTTAACGTCAACGGAACTCAGAATCAGTTCGCTATATCCGTAAATTCGTTATATCAGAGTTCGTTATAACCGCAAAATTTTACAAAGATTTGTTAAGAATTTTGCCGGGGACGCAGAAAAACTTCGCTATATCCGTGAGTTCGCAATATCCGTTTGTATTAAACGAGTTTTACTGTATTGCAATTTTTTGCATAATCAGGTAACCCTGTAATTAGACAAGTTTAATTAAAAACCAGATTGTAACCAATACATTAAATCTTCCACCAATTTTCATGTTCACTCCTCTCTTGTCACTACGATGGTTTCCTTCCTTGAAACATACGCGTACAAACTGTCTGTTCCTGTTAGACAGGTGCATAATGAAAAATTATAAAGTTAAGGCATTAAATAAAACTATCACTGATGATTAAGGACAGATGATCCAAAATAGAAATGGATGCCAGTATTGATATATATTTTTTGACCTAATTTCATTGCAAATGAAGCAAAATATAAATGTTTGTAATAAAAGAAATTGTTAACCTTCTGTAACGTTCAAAATGCTACCTTTCTTACAATATTCATTTTTTTTATGTCCCAAGTAGTCATTTTTATTTATTTATTTAACTTTTTTTTACAAAAAAATTTTGTATCATCTGTCTTTAAGTTGTTTGGAAATTGGCGAAATCATAATATATCATAATGAAAAGTTAATGGTCGTTGGTGTCGTTTGTTTTCTGAGGAGATACAATTCGCACAACCTTGGTGAAAAGAAATAATAAATAAAACAATATAATAAATAAATTTTACAACGATTGATGCATGTAATATACTTTTTGATATTTGATATTGACGATTTGTTTCAGAATATAATGTTGAAAAAAAATTCCAATTATTTTACAATAGACACCATAAAAAGCAAATGCAAAAATCCATTGTATAATTTTATCTTTCCCTCATTTTGTAGTTACTTTCTTTTAAAATCCATTTTTTCTACAATCAATGCTAAAAAATTTAAAAATAAGTTAACGGAACAATAGGACTAGGTATGTACTACCTGAAAATAATCAAATATCTTTTTTACTAATGAACATCTATTCCCGTGTATTCTAATGAACTGAAAGCGTATTCTAAGTATGAAATTCCCCAAGGTACTTTTGAAAAGATTTTTCTATGAAAAAGGGAAGTAAAACATGGGATTAATGAAAAAAGTAAGAGACAAGTATAGAAAATCATTCTTTTTTTAATATTTATATATCATAGTGGTTTCTTAAATTAAAGTGCTGGTTGATTATTGTATTTTATGTTTAAAAGTCCTTAATTTTATTTTCACAAGCTCAGTAGTACCAATAAAAGAATCACAAGCACCAATGAAACCCATATTTGTGTGTGAGAGGGCGTGTTTGCATGTGTGTTTTTAACTAAAAGTATTTTTGATATCTATTAATATTGGCAAAAGAACGGGAGCCTTGTGTAATTTAACGAATAAAAATCGCCACTTTTCTTTATAGTAAACACGCCGATATATTTATATTCAGGACGATAATGAACTGTTTCATTGTAAGTCTCGTATAAAGAAATCTAAGTACTTTTAGAAATGACGAGTATATATGAACTTGGCATTTTAAAAAGTTTTTCATCACAGTCATTGTATCTCCTCATTTCAATTGTTTAACCGAAAATAAAGATGAATGAAACTTGTAGCTGCAAAAGAGTCCTTAGCGTCACGATTCTCCTTTCTTTGTTATTTGTAGTTAACCTAGTCATGAATATCTTCAAGAAGAATTTAATTAAAATATCATATACAAGAGAAATGTTGTTCTTTAATGCTGCTATTGCTACAAAAGGGCTTCTTGCCCTATTGCTGTTGAAATGATTAAACACATTTTTAAAAGTGTCTGAACACAATCTCATTGTTTGCATTTCTAATTTTCAGGATTGTTAAAAAAAACCCTCCAATTTAAGGTATTGAAATACCAAAAATAAGGTTTCAATATCATAAGGACATTTTTAATTATATTGCGTCTGTCATCAGTTTTTGTGAGAATGACACGATATCTAATAAGATAAAGATGAATGAAACTTGTAGCTGCAAAAGAGTCCTTAGCGTCACGATTCTCCTTTCTTTGTTATTTGTAGTTAACCTAGTCATGAATATCTTCAAGAAAAATTTAATAAAAATAGCAAATACAAGAGAAATGTTGTTCTTTAATGCTGCTATTGCTACAAAAGGGCTTCTTGCCCTATTGCTGTTGAAATGATTAAACACATTTTTAAAAGTGTCTGAACACAATCTCATTGTTTGCATTTCTAATTTTCATGATTGTTAAAAAAATAACTCCAGTTTAAGGTATTTAAATACCAAAAATAAGGTTTCAATATATCATAAGGACATTTTTAATTATATTGCGTCAGTCATCAGTTTTTGTGAGAAGGACACGATATCTAATATTTTAAATATTTATGTTTTATCGAGTGTGTTTTTTCTGCACACCTAATTGACTACACAAAGACAATACTGGTGAGTTTGTTTTATTTTTTCTCATTGCTACCCTGAATTTCTTGAATATGGTTTTCATATTTTTATTCATACACATCATAATTTGTACTTTTTTGAGAATCGAAAACCAAGCATAAAATGTACTTCAATAATGTTCCAGAATATATGTTGACCAAATCGGTCCAGGAATTCAGTTAAGTTTTATTTATAATAAATAAGACCAAAATAATCTTTTAATAATTGTTCAGGAGAAATATTTCTGTATCATCGAATACATAGAATTATATGAGAAATAAATATTGTTCAGGAAAACAAGAATATAATTTAACTTCATAAAAAGCTTACTAAAATAACTTCCATTGCAAATATGAACTGCAGAAGTTCATATAATTATGTAAATTTTCTATTTTATTCAATGTTCGACCTAATAAATGTGACAAAATGCTGGTGACTTTAGAAAAAAATATACCCTGCCGTTAATAAACCAAAAGGTACATGTAGTACGTTAAATACACTATATATTTTCTGACCCCTAATTGTCCATGAAAATGCTAAATGTGCCTATGCTCAGGGAATATGGAAATATAATGATAGGCCAACTTAAAGTCAAAGGTGGTAACAAAACACCGGCTTCAAAAATGTCCCTTGCTACCTGTGCGTCCTCGTACCTATATTTGTATTTGTATAAATGAACGTTGACATGCCTGCAGTCTAAATCCAACCTAGATTTACCTGATCTATTAAAAGCCACTGTGAGTGGATTTACTACCACAGGTCTATTATTAACCACTGAAATGCATTTTTTTGCCAACAAAGACTATATCTCGGATGTAACAAATTCAGAATTTTCAAAAGAAGACCTATTGTTTTTCAATTCTACATCGCCTGGGACTGTTTTGAAAAGGATTTTGTAACCTTGAGAAATGATATCTTTAATATAAATGCTAGCACCTGTTTCGACCCACCTGACTAAATTAATGTTTAAATGACCCATCGGACTTACACGCTGTACAGAGCATTGATCCCTGACAGAACACAAAGAAGAACTTTGAATGAAATTCTTTGTCTGATCTTACAGAATCTTTGATTAAACAAGGATCTAAAACACTTATCTCTGACTCGTTGATTTTCTTTCTGCAATCCCTCGTCCAATGACCCTTTCCGCCACATCGGAAACAAGTTCCTGGTTTAGATGTGGGTGACTTTGTTTCGTCTTTCTTGAAAGTGTTTTGTCTGAATGACGTGTCGAAGGGTGTCCGCGCTGCTCGTTGTTGTTTCTCTTTCTTCTCTGCCAACGTTATTGCCTTCGATATCGTCTTCTCATCATCTGAATCATCTGCGATGGAGTTAGCTTGACATCCCAATAGACTTGAGTCCGCGATTTTGATCAATTTCTGCCTTTCGGTAAGAAGTTAAATACCATTTTCGTCCTCGCTGTGTTTACTTTGTCCAATGTAATATTTTCACTGCCCAGGCAAGCGTCCGCTTCTCTGAGTTAAGTAATGACTCGGGCCTTTCCTCTATATTGCGCTTCGTTCCCGTGCCCAATAAACTTGTAAGTGCCGAAAATATTCTCTTCTATCTTGGCTAGCTCAGAAGACGAAAGATTTTTTTGCGTGATTTCATTGCAGTTTGAAAATTTTGAAATGTTGATCCATCACGGTCTGCATGCTCGACAAAATTTGATTTTGTGAAGATTCCATCGCTTTTTTAACCTCAGAGCTGATAATTCTTTGCATCTCAGGATTGACGTCGGTGTCCCCGATTTCCTCCATAATAATTTTGACTTGTCTTCTTCAGAAGACGGGCTAGAACTGATATCTCGTGCTATTCGAACACTTCTCATAGAAAAAAAGGCAAGTGAGTTTAAACCTTAAATTTCATTGGATAACATTATTTCCGAATCAAGAAGACAATTGTTCTCCGCTAATCTCCGTACCGCAGAAAATATTGATTCTTGACATTTTGCTTTTCCTCATGAAATTTGCCTGGCTTGATATGTTTTTCTAAAGTTAGTATTACAATTTTAGCACCAAGATAGCATATTCTAAAATTTGTTTTCATCTGTAAACCTTTCCTGACTTTGATTTGTCTATATCTGCTTTTTTATTGAAATATTATTAATATTTTCCAAGTCTACTTCATTTTTCATTTCTTAGAGAAAAAATTCTAAGAATTATCCACTTTTCTAATCTTGTGATATTAAGTCTCTTACAAGAAAAATTTTTTTGTATTATCTATCCTTAAAACGGACAATATTGTTCTCCATTTCCAGTGTTTCATGTAAGAAAAATGATGGGAATCATAATAATGATCGATACTAAATTTATAAAATTTTGACCCAAACAGATGGATAATATCATGAAAAATACGAATCAATACATTATTTGCAATCAGAATATGCAAATAAAAGCAAGGAATAAACGGAAAAAATCTTAGACCACGAAATCAATACTACACGTCGGCCACGAGATTCTAGTGTGCAATCGATTGTAATGAAACCAAAGGGTTTTTACGCGCTTTACCCCGTTTTGATGGTGCCTATTTATTAGAAGTGTTCAGCTTAAATAAACAGGTATAAAACGGTTAATCCCAATGATCTACACACAAAAGTAAATAAAGGACGGCTGTACACCCAGAGGTAAATTATTAAGTGTTTATGAGATCGAGATAATTTTTATGCCTCTTGATTTTGAAAATACTAAATAATATAACCATGATACCTGAGAAGAAAAATAGAGGTACTCTAGTGAATAATACGAACTTAAACAAGTAAGAATGCATATTGGAGACAACAGATAATTGTTAATCTCATCAACATATTGACGTGATTATGTATTAAAGATATACTTCTCACTTTTTAACCGTATATCAAATAAAATGTTCATATTTTAAATAATTAAAATAGCTCATTATATTGAATTGGTTTTATCAGTATAAGTTATATCGACTTAAAAAATTCTTTAAAATGTTGACCAAATCAAGAGATGCTAAAATTTTATATTAAGGACAGACGAAACGTTCCTCGATAATATATAATTTTTTCCAAGACTTTGTTAATGAACAAATACTATGCAGGGGTGATAAGGAAGCATAAAGAATATTCTACCTTGACTAAGTCAGTGAAACATTATGACGTCATAGTGGGTGTGATGACGTCAATTTTAGAACACAGGTTTTCGTTGTATTGGTTATTTAGAGATGTAATTTAACTCTAAGAAATAAATTGAATCGTGTAAAAATTAACAAAAATAAGATGTTTTTATTTTGTTATGCTGTATCTGTTAATTTAATTAAAATCTAACAACGATGACGTCATATGTGTACATCGAGTAACTTGGGAATTGATTATGTCGTGTAAAGAGAATTTGGCTAATATGGCATGTACAAAGATACGTAAACTGGAGTTTAAAAGCAAATATCGGGAATATTATGTGAAATTCACACAGAGTTCAGTTATATAAATAGGTATGCTAATTTATTTTCGTCAATTATATTCTCTTTCGAAGACAGTCAGCTATATCCGTATCCTAGTCGGTCTTTCCTCGGTCATTCGTGACAAAAATAATGCCATAGAACAACAATAAGCTGGATATTTCAAAACATAAGATTTGTACAGATGGAAAGTTCGCCTTCTAAAATACTTGGAAAGTGCTGCTAGAATCCCGAGTTAAGCATGGTTTTACGAAAATTCTCCTTTCATATGTGTAAAATACAAAACGAAGGGTAAGGTTTCGTACAAATGTGTTATAATTATTTTACTGACAGGACAGTGGGATTCTAGCAGCACTTTTTAAGCAAAATAGAAGTTTTTCGACTATATTATTTACTTTAAAAAATCATAAAACTCCGGGGTATTGTTGTTCTCTTAGCTTTTTCATTAAGGAACATTTCGCTATTATTAGAAGTCACATGATGTCGTGGTGGTGGCGCACGTCATAGAGTTAGGCGCTCTTTTATCTTAAGGCAATAGTTGATAAAAGTGTACGTTTATCAGTGGTTTTGTTTAATTATCTAACTTAATTTTTTTTAAAAAGTCTAATTTTCCCGAGAAATGATTTAAATGCTTCCTTAACATACCTGCGTATTTAAACATGTTAAAAAGATACCAGATGATGGCATTTGTTATATTATTCTTTAGGAGGAAATGTAAGTTTGCCAAATGTCATTTTTAGTGCTTAAAAATTTTAAAAACAATTAGAAACAGGTTTAGAAATCAGAATTAATTAAACTTTTGTGCATTTTTCATACATTATGAAGAGATACAAAACAGAAATTTGTGGAACGTATTGTCTGGCCTTAATTGTGAAATTCTGTTGGGTTCGCTATCGAAGTTTTTTCGGTCCTCTCTGTGTTTCATATAGGGTCAGATTGGAACGAAAACCTAAGCGAGCGCAGATTTCAATAGTTGTAATGTTACAAATTTAAATATATTTTTTTTTAATTTCTTAATGTTCTTTGGATTTTTTTGAATCTACGTTTAATTAACACAGACACTTTCAGAAAATGCAATGGCTGAAGTTCCTCCCTTGTTGCAAATATTCGTAATGAGTAAAGATAATGATTTAAAAGAAAATTTGCTGAACTCGTTAATGTGTTTATCTCTTTATGATATTTAAAAAAGACATGTAAGGAATCCATTAAGAGTAGGTTAAATTGATCCTACTTGTACCTAGTTTATAATCTTGAATGCTAAAACTATTTTAGATTAAAATTGATTTCATGTATTAGGAATTGAAAGTTGTATATATTGTACATGTATTTTTTGTAATCAGCATTGCTCTTTAACGCAGGCCTGAAAAGAAACTTTATAACTAAAACGTACCTCCAGCTGCATCAAAAGGAACAACAAAACACTCCCAAATGAATGTTGAATGCGAGGATCTGCCTTTAGCTGTCCAAAATGGAACATCAAAACCCTCCGAAACGAAACTTGAAGACGAGGGCGTATCTCCAACTCTCCCAGAAGGAACAAAAGAACAATCCCCAGGGAAACTTAAAGACGATGATCTACCGGCAGCTGTCCAAAATGCAACAACGAATCATTCACAAATAAAGATTGAAGATGAGGACATACCTCCAACTGTCCCAAAAGGATCAAGAATACACACCATAAAGAAAATGGAAGACGACGACGTACATCCATCTGTCCTAGAAGGAACAACAAATCACTTCCAAATAAAAATTACCTCCAGTTGTCTCAAAAGGATCAATAAAACACTTCAAAATGAAAGTGGAAGACGAGGATCTAACAACAGGTGTCCTATAAATAACAATAAAACACGCCCAAATGGAACTTGAAGACAAGGAAGTGCCTCAAAATGTACTAAAAAAGAACAACAAATATTCACATCAACCTGACCTGGCAGATATAGAAAGGGTAGGCACATATTAATCCAAATATAGAACACGCGAGATCAGTAGCGTGAAAGACGAGTTTTAGTAAATACATGTATGAACAAAGGAGGAGCGAGATATTCACGGGAAATGATTTCCAAATTTTAGATTAAATTTTAAAGGTTAAAGGAGAAAATATTATAGGTAAAAAGATATTATTTTAAATTGAAATCATATTTATAAGATTTAAAACAGAGTATTAAAATTTAAACTGTAACTAAAATATACTTCGCGTGAACGTAGAATAAATTGAAGACAGATGTAAGGAAAGGATAATTTTCGCATAACATACTTTTTGGAAAAAAAAAAAATCTTCTACTTTGGATTCTTAGTTCTGCCAAAAATTAGGAAAAAACGAACAAAATAAAAGATAATCAGTACTTAACAAAAGCAAAAAAACAAAGATAGAAATCATGATTAAAAGAAAAATAAATTTACAATCGTTAAGAAAGAAGATTGACAAAAAGTATAGTACCCTTACAGTTTGCCTGATTGGCATAGATAGAGAAATTTGATAAGCATTTGCCAGTCTTGGTACGTCTATGATTCATTAGTTTGTTTATAGTTTGATGATCATTTCTACATATTCCTCAACAATGAAGTAACATAGAAATAATCTGAAATGACTTCAAATCTAAATTGGAACTACGAGAATTGACTTCATTATTTATAACTATGTACACATTGATGAGTAAAGAAAAAGAAAAGGAAATTTCCAATGAGTAACTACTTAAAATACCATTTAGTTTTTTTACATACCGTTAAATCAGATTAATTATTTTTGACATTAGTGCTTTTAGCACAAAAAGAAATACAGGTACCGATTTTTAATTCACTTTGTAGATTTATAAGAGAGTATCATAAAATGCATATATCTGGAATTTCAAACACGAGATTCTTTACATTCTTTTTCATGTTTTTAGATTCTTAATATTCAAAATATTTTATCACTGGTTTTAACAACATTAAAAGTTGTACTGAGCTAAAATGATACAAACATAATTCGGGATGATTCAAGTAAATACAAAGATTGCGTCATTTTTTTTTTGGGGGGGGGGGGGGGGTTGTGGTTTCTGAACTAAAGACAGCTTTGAAGTTTATATGTAAACATTGAGCCTGCTATCAATATAAATAGGAATAATTGCATTCTTTTGATGACCAGGGTCTTTTCCATTAATTTTCAATTTGCAAATACATCAATGTGTTATTTTAAAGCTATATATGCCGTATTAGTGTTTTATTTTAAAAGTAATAAATATATGTGGTGTCTCATCAAGTTATATAAGTTATATACTTTCTGCAAATAAGACAATTCCACTCCATCACTTTTAAAAATTATGAAATATTATTTAGTAAAAAATATTTTCTCTCCGTGTCGGATAAAAAACCGCCTCTTATTGAAATATTCATGATCACGTTGTCTCGCATGTTTACAGCAAACAATGGTCCAATCTCGTCAATGAACCGAAAAGCATGATGGTCTACTACGTTTTTACTACAAACACGTGAGTTAGGGATTGTCAATTTTGAGAGCACCTCAGAGTTGGTTGCTTTTTGTACCGAGGAATAATCACGTGCAATTGTCTTTCAATGGACATTTTCGGTTGGGTGAACTTCTACAGCTGTCAGCTACTATGGATAAAGAAGTGTGGAAACCATATTGCGCCAAAATGAAATAAACAACACAAACAAATGATATAATTTGATCAATCAAAATGGTTATTAGATACATTCGATTCTGCATTTCTTAATGGTTCAAAACAACAAAAAGTTTTCCACAGAATATCATGTATAAATCTGCACAATATACCGAATGCCAAAACCAGAATACTACTAAATAATATAATTACATTCTTTACATATGAACCACAGTATTTCTGACCCCTTGAAAATAATATTAAAAATCTTGCAAGTAGGTTATCAGCATTGGCTCGGGCTAATTCGAAAGTGAAATTTGGAGTTTGGCAGTAAATTGTAGTAAATGAAAAAAATTTAGAAGTGAAAGATATTGGAACCTATTTTACTTGTCAGATTTCTTCGAGCTAGTTGAATTTTATTCTAACTATTCTATCCCCCCACCCACTTAAAAAAAAACCGATGCTACCTACCTGAATTAATTTTTCTTAATGGTGTTCATCGAAATGCTTGGTTGTGCCCTCAAACTG
This sequence comes from Saccostrea cuccullata, assembly GCF_032062105.1. Taxonomy (NCBI): domain Eukaryota; kingdom Metazoa; phylum Mollusca; class Bivalvia; order Ostreida; family Ostreidae; genus Saccostrea; species Saccostrea cuccullata. The sequence goes on along the minus strand of NW_026934218.1, from coordinate 38,159 downwards.
GAATAGCATTTAGAGGCCTGGAATTCCTTGACCAATTTTATTTTATTAGCCCAACTATATTTCTAAGAAGGCAAGATGTATGGTATGTAAGTTTCATCTACATATGTTATGTAGTTCATATTAAAAAAAATAAAAGGGATAATTGACGATATCCCATTCAGGGTGTAAACATAGCAGTTTTAATTACTTCCCATACATTGTATTTGACATAAAATATCTTTTGCACATAATGCGCTCCATACTGAAGATTCGTAAATGTTCACCCAACCGAAAATGTCCTTTAGCAGTACAGCACGGGGAAACTCTAAACAAACGGACCTGTACAATGGAGTGGGGAAAACTTTAATTTCATCATTGTTAATCACTTGTATGCAAATATGAGCTTGGGATTAGTAGATAATAATGTACATAATGCATCAAGTCTTTCTGAGAGCGATTTTAAAAACTAGCCTTTTCAGTATTTTATGTAGTAACCCATAAATGCATTAAATGCAACTCATTGAGCTGATTGGTCTATTTGTGTCCCTCACTGAACAGACGTCACAAAAAATATTTTCCTCGACCATTCTCGCGATGCTTTTCCCGCGCACATGCGCAGATCCAGGATAAACGCCAGTCCTTTATAAATATGCATGAGAATATCGTGTTCTTTTCCTGACCAGTACTTTGTTAATACCGAATAAAATTTCGTCGAATTTGCAAGAATGTTTCATTTTTGGTAGCTTATCATACTCCAGAAATTTTTGTTCGGTTTCAGCTGTGCAAAAATACTGTTTAACACGGCACACATATCTTTAACATCATCATTACATAAAGCGTTTCAAGTGTTTTTTAATATATTTAGTTTTTGTCGCTATCCTTTCATTTTCCAATTTTCTAATAAACCAAAGTGTTATCGTTATTTCGTTGCAGCACCGTGATTATCATTTTTTTTTTTATTATTTATTTCACAAAAAGACATCTAGCAATACCCCAATCAAGACTTCAAATCCATCAAGTTCAAACCGAAGTTTCCTTTCTGAAGAACTTAAAATGGCTAAAGTGGTTAATGAAATTGAAAGTAAACGAAAGTTATTTTTTTTTTAGTTCGGGTAACTTATATTCAAAAAAGATATAAAGACTTGTACAGTAGATATAACAATTTTTACCAAAGATATTTTGGTTTCATTTGAGTTTGTGAGAGGTCAATGTTCAACCAGATTTTTTTAACGCATAGAAGACTAGAATTTGAAAGGATTTAGTGTCTCAACAACTCTTTCAAAGCATATGTGCTTATTTATTCGGAAATATTAAAAAAAAGTATAACAAACATTCTCTAGTGATTTAATGATATGATTAATATACATGTAGTATGGATCGATCTTTTTTTTGGAGAGGAGACAAGCTTTGTACACTACTTTCAATGAATCTGAAAAGATAATTGGTTGATATTTGAAGAATAAAAAAACCTTCTTCACAACGTTTTAATCACTGGCTACGTGGTTCCTTTATTGGCAAAAATTCTCCTTTTTTCTTATTTTATTTAAATGTGGATAAATATATCGAATTTTTTGCAGAAGGAAGAACAATTAAAAAGAAATACATACATGACCAATATTGCTATCACAACTAAGAAATCAAATAACTTTTGATTTGTATTGACCCTTGGGTTAAATACATACATTCCATGTATATCAAACCTAGAATTTAAGCAACCATAAAAAAAATCATGTAACTCAATATCAATTTATAAACCCAGAAATACTACATACATGTAACATTCGATTGGCAATTGCATGACCGAATAATTTAATTGCACTTTGTTAAATATACTTGGAATTTCAGGTGCAAACAAGAAACGAAACAAGCCTGGAAATCATACGTGGACATGTCTTTATTGTACATGGCTAAAATTGTAATAAACATGAATCAACATGCCGGTAATAGTCACCTTTTTTTAATCAACATGTTTGGATCAGAACTGATTTGGCAGGAGACTTAGTATTTGGTCTTGTAAAAAGAATAAAAGAGGTCGTAAAACCTCATGGATTCAAGATTAAAGAAAAAAAATAGGCTTAAGTAGGTTTTTCTGACCATAATTGGTGTTTTGGTATGCATTTGGAAAATAAATCAAGCAGTTCTTCTTGTACTGGCTATCTAGTGTTTAACTAACTAATAATTGCATATACAGAAATATTAAAGCTCATACAAAAGATAAAGTTAAATAAACAAAGAAAAATATCAGATACAAAAAGAAAAATAATAAAATTTGCTAATTTGATTAAGATAAGTCGTCTATGTGCTGATCAATTTGATATGAGAATAGAAAGCTTAAATTGTTCTCGTAAACATGCTAAAGACGTACAAAGATAGTCAACAAACCCAGGGCTGTAAGTAATTTATATGAGTCAAGTTATCTAAGAAATTTGAAAAGGGATGGGAGATGAATTAGCAGACAACTGTTTGATGACAAAAACTTATATTGTGCGATATATTAATTTCAAATATAATAAGTATTTAGAACTTGATTTTTCAAGCAGGCTTAATCATTTTTCTATCCCTCCCTCATTTTGTAGTAACTTTCTTTAAGATCCATTTTTTTCTACAAACAATTATTCTAAATAATATTTAAACAAGTTAACGGAACAACAGGACTAGGCATGTACTACTACTGTACAGAAACATCTATTTTCGTGTATTCTAATGAACTGAACGCGTATCCTGTCACACGGCTTAACACACGGCTTAAGAGCATAATTTCCAGAGAGAAGTTCTTTAAATTTAAAAGAGCTATACTATTAAAGGGATAAGATTGATTTTTTATGATAATAACACGAACTTATACACAACAAACTTTCTTATATTTATGTAGCTTTAAGGTTTACTCTCTCAAGTATTTGTGAAGAATGTGAAAATATATCTTACAACATAAGAAACGTTTGTCATTCCAGTATTGCAATTTGTTGCATAATTGGGTAAACCTGTAATTAGACAAGTTAAAAAAATAACCAATATATGAACTCTTCCGCCATTGTACATGTTCAATTCTCTCCTGTCATTACGATGGTTTCCTTCCTTGAATTATATATACGCATACAAACTGTCTGTTCTTGTTAGACAGGTGCCCGATAAAATATTTAAAAATTAAGGCATTAGATAAACGTACATATATCACTGATAATTAAGGACAGATGATCCAAATAAAAAATGGTTGCCAGTAATGCTATACATTTTTTGACTTAATTTCATTGCAAATGATGCAAAAAAATAAATTTCTAGAATATAAGTAATTGTTTACCTTCTGTAACGTTCAAAATGCTACCCCTCTGAAACCATCTTTTTTATAATATACAAATATTTTTCACTTCAAATTTTATTTTTGTGCAACTTTTAATAAAAAAAATAAAAACTAATTATTAATTTTTTTCATGACAAAAGTATTCATTTTTATTAATTTATTTATTTTTACAAAGATTTGTTCGTATCATGTGTCTTTAAGTGGTTTTGAAATTGGCGAGATCATAATATACATGTATCATAATTTGCAAAATTGATGGTTTCTGTGAGATCGTTGATGTCGTTTGTCTTTTTAATTAGGAGATAAAATTTGCAGAGCCTTAGTGAAAAAAAATAAATGAAATTCACAGCGATTGATACATGTATACTTTTTTTATATTTGATTTTGCGGATATGTTAAGATTATTTTTTCTATTAAAATCTTCCAATATTTTTCAATGGACACCATAAAAAGCAAATGCAAAAGTTCATTGTATAATTCTATCTCTCCCTCATTTTGTAGTGACTTTCTTATGATCCATTTTTTCTTCAAACAATTATTCTAATTAATATTTAAACAAGTTAACGGAACAACAGTACTAGACATGTACTACTTGAAAATAATCCAATATCTTTTTACAATTGAAACATCTATTCTCGTGTATTCTAATGAACTGAACGCGTATCCTGACTATGCAATGTCCAAAGGTACTTTTGAAAAGATTTTTCTAAGAAAAAAAAGGAAAATAAAACATAGGATAAATCAAAGGATGTTGGAAACAAGTATAGAAATTCTCTATTTTTTTCAATTATTTTTATATGGTTCTTAGATAAGTTGCTGTTTGATTATCTTATTTTATGACTAAAATCCTTAATTTTATTTCACAAGATCAGTAGTACCAATAAAGAATCACAAGCACCAATGAAACCCATATCTGTGTGTAAGAGGCGTGTTTGCATGTGTATGTTCTACTAAAAGTATCTTTGATATCTATTAATATTGGCAAAAGAACGGGAGTCTTGTGTAATTTAACGAATAGAAATCGCCATTTTTCCTTTTAGTAAACACGCCGATATATTTACATTTAGGAAGACAGTGATTTTTTTTTCATTGAAGGTCTCGTATAAAGAAAGTACAGTAATATCTGGCATTTTCAAAAGTTTTTAATCACAGTCATTGTATTTTCTAACTTCAATTGTTTAACCAAAAATAAAGTTCAACGAAACAAGTAGCTACAAGAGAGTCGTAAGCGTCGCAATTCTCCATTATTTGTTAGTTGTAGTTACCCTAGTCATGAATATCTTCAAGAAGAATTTAATTAAAATAGCAAATACAAGAGAAATGTTGTTCTTTAATGCTGCTGCTACTGATACAAAGGGGCCCCTTGCCTTATTTCTGTTGCAATGATTAAACACATTTTTAAAAGGGTCTGGAGAGAACCTCTTGGTTTGAATTTCAAATTTTCAGGATTAATTTTTAAAAAAGTCCAGTTTAAAGTATTGATCTACCAAAAATAAGGATTCAATATTACACGGACATTTTTAATTATATCACGTCAGTCATCTGTTTGGTGAACAGGACACGATTTTTAATTTTTTTTTTATGTTTACGTTTTATTGAGTGTCGTTATTCTGCACACATCATTGACGACACAAAGCCCAACAATACTGGTGAGTTGGTTTTATTTTTTTTTTCATTGCTACCCTAAATTTCTTGAATATGGTTTTAAGATATTTATTCGTACTCATCACAATTTATACTTTTTTAAAAAATCGAAAATCAAGAATAAAAATTAATGTACTTGAATAAAGATCCAGAATATTTGTTGACCAAACCGATCAAGGAATTCAGTTTAGTTTTATTTATAATAGATAGGATCAAAATAATGTTTTAATAACTTTCATGACAAATATCTCTGTATAATTGAATATATAGTATTATATAAGAAAAAAATATAGAACAGGAAAACAATAATGTAATTTAACTTCATGAAAGGCATAACAAAGTCTTACATCGCAAATATGAATAACAGAAGTTTATATATGTTCTATTTCTGCCTTATATATAGTAAATTACATAATTTTCCAATGTCAGACATGCATGTTTCTTTTTAAAGTAAACTCTCATTCATATGATTCATCCCATAGCAGTGTGACCCATTAGTCCTTTTTACAGCATAAATGCACAGATAAAAACGTTTATTTTGTAAGTGTAGAATCTTTTATATTACATGTACATATTCATTGTTCTATAAAATATTTGAATGTGAAACTTTGTGCGAATTTTACTTAACAATGAGTAACTGTTTTCTAGCAACCATAATCAACAATGAGATGCTGCTACATTTATTCACAAGAGAATGACGAGGCCGCACAGTCATCTGTACAAACAAGAGCAAATAAACATACTCGTAAACGTAATCCAGCGAAGCAACTGGTAAGCAAACTATTGGCAATAAAGGAGTAATACAAAATAATCTCGGGAACTGAATATAGTGAATTCGGGTTACGCATTAAGAGCGCCATATAATTCAATGAAAAATTACTTTATGAGGGATTACTAGTTATCGATTTTAATTATACAAAAAATTATATTGTGAAACTTTTCAGCAAATAACAGAACCTAAAAGAGCAAAATATGGGAGTGGAAAGGAAGTTAACGGAAGATTCTACAAAAATAAAACGGTCAGTATACATATAGTTTCTATTCGGGAAATGTATGAGACATATCTATAAAAATTACAAAAGCAAAAAAAAAAAATCTAGGATAAAAAAAGGGAAAATGTAGAATTTTTGAAATTACAAAACATATGATAATTCTTTTGTCATCTTGGCCAATAGAATTATAACATATTATAATAATATTGATTCATATTGGTCAATATCCACCACCTCATCATTCCTGTTATTTATATTGACATTCGTCACCCTCCAGGCACAGTTGTTGGAGCGTCTGCTCTATAGTTGCAAAGATAGTTGTTGATCCTTTCGCCTCGGGTTCACATACCTCTGTTAGACATGGAAACCAGTCTTATAAACTGTGGTCCTGTATTGCAGTCGGTACTGATGCGAAAATGTTCCCTCACTACTAAATGACCCTAAGTGCCGAATACTGTGTATAGGAAAATTTTTGCCCCCATTTTATTTTAACCTCTTTCGCCCTCTTCCTGATTTGGCGAATTTAAAACGTAGCGAATCGAAATTACACAGCATAATTTCTTAAACAGAACTATGACTGGGCGAATTAAAAAGGAGCAAAATTCTTCGAAAATGCAAAAGGACGAAAATAATACGGGGCTAAAATAACCCTGTATACAGTAGAGAACAATGTCTGTAGCTGTCGGCCGACAAGTGCCAGTGTCTTCATATGAGTGAAAAATTCTAGAGAGACACGTTAAAAATAACATGCATTCATTAAAACTCAGTTTGTGTGTACACTTCATTTGTCCGGGATGATGGAAGTAAGTAAATCTTTCCTTAGCATGTCTGCTTATGTCGAAAATTTGAAATATCATGTGGTGAACTCGCCAGGATAGATGTTTTTCTCTGGATTCTCGGTCGTTTTTTTCTCCTATGAAATGTAATAAAAACAAGCAAAACCCCAAATTGTCTTATTTTTTTTATTCCCGATACATCGACCAACATTTTAAGGTGGTAACGTGAGGATTTTTTTAATTCCACCTATTTACTCTTCAGTTTTCCTCATTATTATTCGATACTGTGCCGTTCATTCCTATATCTTATAAATTTGGGATTTTGTTTTTCTTTTTCACTTTGCAAAATACATCAAAGTGTAACATTTACACATACAGGATTCTAACATTAAAATCTTTTCATAAATCCATTTCCATTTCAGACATCAAGTGACATTACTTCCAAGTGTTCATCGATCTCAATGCAGAGTTTCGAGTCTGGGGAAATCGATATGACTGACGAAATATGTGATAAACATAAGAAAAAGAAATCTGAATTTATTGATAAACCTTCTCATAGTATTCTCCCAAACTGGGATAAATTATTTGATGATGAGAATCCTTTAATTTACGGCAATGAAATAAAACAGCTATGTCTTAGAAGCTCTGAAAGTTCACCTACCATCTGCGCTTTCAATCCAAAGCAAGTCGACGATATTTCTGACTTGATTGAAGAAGCTAAACCAACTATAAACATTCTTCCTACTGCATCCACTCCAGTGTCGGTACCTGATCAATCTTTTCATAATATTTTTCCAAATCGGGATTATTTATTGCGTGAGAGAAATCCTTCATTTAACGAAGATGAAATTCAACAGCAATGTCTTAGAAGAGCAGCATGTTCACCACCTGTTTCTGCTTTCGATCCAATTAGAATTATCGATTTTTCTGACATAAATGAGCAGACTGAAACAAATATGAACATTCTTGTCAATGCGACTCCTTCACTGTTTTTTCCTGATCAACCTACTGATATTACTCTTCCAAATTGGGATTATTTATTGGATGATAGAAACCCTTCGTCTTACGGCGATGAAATCCAACAGCAATGTCGTATAAGTCCTGATTGTTCATATAACATAACTGCTGTCAATCCTATGGAAACTGTCGATTTTTCTGACACGAATGAACAAGCTTATCCAAATATCAACATTGTTCCTGATATACCCCCTCCTCTAGTGTCACCTGCTCAAAGTACTTATTCCATATTTCCAAATTGGAAATACTCATCTTACGGCTATTCAGTTGAACAGCTAAAGATTATGGCCACTTTAACTTCTCTCTGTTCTTCTGATCCAATGAAAATTGTAGATACTTCCAAAATAAAGGAGCAAGCTAAGCCAAATATAAAAAAATTTCCTGATGCACCCCCTCCTCCGATATTACCTATATAGTGAGAGTGCAGTTTTATATATACACATTATGCCTTTTGAGTAATTCTGAATAAAGATAATTATACTGGAGCACACACCCCATTTATTAACTAAAGTTACAGTGATTAATTTGTTCTATTTTAATTATATGCATCAAAGGTCGTGTTTGTAAATAAGAAGAATTAAATTAATATGTTTCAAATAGCTACATTTTTGATTTTAGTTTCACAATTTAAAAAAGAGGAAAAAGAGAGTATTATTTCATTTTATACACAATAAGCATACAACCATACTTTAAGTATTAAATAATCAAAGCCAGAGATGCAGCATAAAGAAGAGAAAAGTACACATTATATGTGCAGAAATATAAAAAGCCTAAACGAAATATTAAAGTACATAACGTAAAGAAAATTTTGAAGAAATGCTGTATACAATATTAAAAAGAAATTTGAATATTCCAGATAGTTAAAGTCGTACATCACAGTGAGGGAGATGACGAGTTCATTTATATGGAACGCCAAATGAACATATATTCAAATATTTGTACCTATCTTTAAATATTTGCACCTACTCTTTAAATAACTGTACCTATCTTCAATTCATTTGAGATAGGTACAATTGAATTATAGATAGGTACAATTAAATTAAAGATGGGTGTAAATAATTATACTTACATGTATCTCTAAATAATTATGCCTAGGTACAAATGAATTATATCTATCTGTAATGGAATAGCATCTTCAATTCAATTAAAGATAAGTTCAATTGAATTTTACCTATCTTTAACTGATTTGAAGACAGGTATAATCGATTTAAAGATAGGTACAATTGATTTAAAGATAGGTTCAATTAAGACATATCCACAAAGGATTTGATGATAAGTAGAATTCAATTATACCTAGGTTCTATTCGTTTTGTGTGGTAGAAAATAATGAGATAATTTTTAACATGGAGGAAAACGAGCGACGACAACGAGGATGAACGAAGAAATAAAGGTAAATTTTAAATGTGTAATAAACATCATATATTTATTAAAACACACGTATTCCAATAAGTGAGCAAAAACATATTATACCGGAAATGACGTATGAAAAAGAGAGTACTTACTATTGCTAATATTTTAGTAATTAAAGATAAGTTCAATGTTAATTGTACTTATCGTTAAATCAATTGTGCAAGTCTTTAATTCATTGTATTTGTACCTTTCTTCAAATCAATTGAACCTATCTTCAAATGAATTGAAGATGGGTGTAATCTAATTGTACATATCTCTGATTCCTCTAAAGATACATCGAAGGTACAATTGATTTAATGATAAGTGCAATTAATTTCAAGATATATACAATTCATTTGAAGAGAGGTACAATTATTTGAAGATAGGTATACATATTTAAATATAGGTTAATTTAACGTTCCATACATTTAAACATTTTAATTTGACGTTATTCAAAATGACGAACTAAAGGATTTAATATAATTAAAAGAAAAATAAATTAGTGGTTTCTTTATGAATACAAAATCCCATCAATGAAAAAAACTCTCCTTCATTAAAAGATAGGAAAGAAAACAAATAACCCCTTTGAGTTTTTTAATATAAATTTAGTTATTACTTATTTAGAAAAATGTCTATTCATGATAATAATTAGGCGCTTTTGTTTGAAAATGTTCATTCTATTTTTTTTTTCGTTCAAATTGGCCACGTAACATCAACCATCAGAAAACCATTTGTTTTAATTATTTATAATTGTTATATATTATCATAATATTATTATATTATTATATTATTATAACCAATGATCGGCTCCTCAATTCTTGAGAAGCCGAAACTATGAAAAAAATATATAAAGATGAAAATGGAGACGACAAAAACGATGACAAGGATGACGATGAAAACAACAGTTAAATTTTGATCAAAATAGAAACACATAATTATCACTAATGTTTGCACAAATTCACTGAGCAAAGATGGACACCTCTAAAAATAAAAAAAAATCCCCTTTATTGAGTTACATATATCCCACATGCAGTTATATTTTTTCACAAGAAAGTGAGTTCAAATGAAAGTAAGAACTGAAAGCCAACGCCTTTTCAAATCAGAGAAAGTAACAAGGGGACGAAGGATTTTTATGGATACCTGATATAGCGGTGCTCTGTTTGACACAAAAGAAAAGGCAGTGTTGCAATTTGAATGGTAATTTATCAATAAACAAATGACAAAGCAAACAACATATGTCAACACATAGTATAGTTGTCAATACCAATACAATTAAACACATTACGTAATAGAAACAAACGTATATAGCAAAAACATCATAGAAGCTTAAGTTCACAATAATATTCAATGAGGTACGCAAAAATGTACAGTAAACAGAATGCGTATGTCAGACCTAAACAGTGTCAAAGATGGGGCAACATCCGCCCTTCTTATAAATTCTGAAATTTAAAAACAAATAAGTAAAAAAAATAGGGCAACAATCGCCCTAGCAAATCACCACGGAAAGTTATTTCAGAAATGGAGGAGGGGTGGGAGGCGGCATCAGAAAATTGTAAAAATGATTACCGCGAAAAATAAATGTGTAGTCTGACGTTATCTTGCACATTTATTCACTGAAATTTTGTATAATGCACAACCAAATTCATATAAATTTCTTTGACTGCAATCGCAATTTTGGGTTTTTCCGTCAGTGACCAGAAAACAACCTAGACCAAAGAATTTATTTTTGCTTCAGTTCCATTTCCTAAGAGCAAAACAAAGCGATTGATACCGTTGCAGATTATTGCATTATTCGGGTGCAAGCGGGAAAGAAATATACAGTAAAGTTGATATGGATGAAACTTTTTTTATTGAAACAAATAACTGTACACCACTGTTACTTCACTTAAAACAAAATAAAAGCCAATTAAAGTATAAACTATATAGAAAATAAACTCAGGTGTGAAACTGATAAATTCTCGTACACATGAAAGCCAGTAATATGGACTACAACCCGGACATGTGGAAATAAATACCATAGAAAATGTTTTCAAAACATAAAAATAAAGAAGAATACGCTAAAGAACATAAAAGTAGTCATTAATCAATCGGCATACACATATATAGTGTAAGCATAAAGATTGTGATAAAATATAATGTGAATAAGATTGTAAAAGTAAAAATATTTTCAAGCTTGGAATAATATCTGTATTTGAACACGTAGATTCATATTTGAGTTTATGAAGAGACTTACTTTTACATTTGATACAGCATTATTGTCAAATAATAGCATTTATGTAATCATGTGTTTTATGGTTTTTTGTTTTCTTAAAATCAAAACATATCATGTGTATGTGTATTTGGCGTCTATCGGGGAATTAGCCAAACCTGTGTACATTAACCAATCAGAAGCGTGTATTTTCTTGTGTCTCAGATTAGCGCCACTTCACTGATTTAGAGGGAAAACAAAAACACGTTAAATTTTTCTACTTAAGAAATCAAGAAATCACCATGTTTTCCTGTGGAATTGTATGATTCCTATAGTAGACCATCAGTAAATAGCTTTATCTGGATTCTGGTAGACCTAGACAGTGAAGTAAGTTCTTATTGGTGACTTTTTAACGAATCCAGGATTCGACAGCTCCGTCCAAAAAGCCCACAACACGATGGCGGAAGGTGCGAAGATTCATGTTCGAATCATGGGACATTCATACATTCGCCGGTTAGGTGAATTTATCGCAGCTAATGAAAACTATGCTAATTTACAATTAGATAATACACGATATTTTGTGGACTTTCAAGCTAGAGGGGGGCTAACCTTTCAACGTCTAGCACAGTGCGCGGAATTCACTAATTTCCCCAAACCTCCCCCCGATGTGTGCTTTCTGCAAATGGGCGGCAACGATTTATGCCGGGTACAACCCCACAAAGTGGTGACAGATTTACTCTCATATGCCCAATATTTACGTGACGGCGTGGGAATCAAAAACGTTATAGTGGGTCAATTGTTACGTCGACAGCCATGGGCGACCAGACCAGGGTATAACGAAGACGTCATATACGTTAACAATAAATTGAAGGAAGGAACTGCTACCCTAGAAAACATTTATTATTGGCAACATCGTGGATTTTGGACGGACCTGTCTTATCTTGGTCGTGATGGTGTACACATAGAGGGAACATCCAGGCACATGAAAAAATACCTCCACAGCATTCGTATTGCAGTTCTTCACCATTCCAGATAAGCCAGTGATTTTTAATCATATTAACTATAGATCTGTAACTCTATTACATGTCAGAATTCAGTATGGTCACACGCAGAGTAGTGTACATTAATTTAATCTCACGCAGAGTAGTCTGATTCAGTTTAAGCGTATGCAGAGTATTATGCATTATTTTAGTCACACGCAGAGTAGCGTGCATTAGTTATGCCACACGCAGAGTAGTGTGCATTAGTTGAGTCACACGCAGAGTAGTGTGCATTAGTCGAGTCACACGCAGAGTAGTGTGCATTTGTTGAGTCACACGCAGAGTAGTGTGCATTACTTGAGTCACACGCAGAGTAGTGTGCATCAGTTGAGTCACACGCAGAGTAGTGTGCATTAGTTTTATTCATACAAATGTATTAGTCTCTCTATGAGTAGTATGTTAAGAGATTCATGGCGTGTACTTGATGTAGAATACTGTGAAAATTGATTTTATTACTGTACTTGGTAGTCATACAATTAAAGCAATATGCTTTGGTTGTCACAATTGATGTTGCCTATATGTTATATGCATAATGCATATAATATTTTGTGATTTGCAGTAAAGTTTACATAAATTTTGATCTCAAACATCTGGGTGCATAAATCTGAGTTGAGTAATTAATAACAGATGCAGTCCAATGGTTCCAAAATTTATGTAGAGATAGAAATATCAAGTTTGATTAGTTATCAATGATATATCGGACTTGACACACACTGAGAATGATGTGTTAAGTCCTGAGAAAAAATAATATCTGTTTGGCTTATTATATATAAGGCACATCTTAGGTTAGCTTAGACATATCATAGTGTATTAAAACAGTGAAGTCATTTTGTAGGAGTCATGCCTAGGAAAAAGACTTCCAAACAGACAGACGGCCAGGGTATGGATGCGCCATCCGCAAAACGTCGGAAGCCAAATCAAGCTTCGGGGGCCACAAAACCAGACCAAGTCCCCATTGACTATCAAAAACTTGCCGCAGAGATCCTACGGCAACAAAGTTTGCACCAACCTCAGTCGACTGGTGAAGAAAAAAACCAGGAACAGACCTCTGCATCAACGGCAATATCACAGGTTAATACAACAGCTTCAATATCATCACAGCCTGCTACATCAGGGTCACAAGCTTCTACAGCAGGGTCACAAGCGTCTACATCAGCGACACAAGATGCTACCTCAGGGTCACAAGCTGACACAACAGCAACAGTGTCACAACTGGTATCTAGGATATTTGAAGGTGAGCCAGCAGGCACAGCACCCAATAAAAACACAAGTAATTACATATCAATCACTGATGGCATTCCTCTTGGTGCAACCGTACCTAACAAAATTAAGTCAAAAATATGGTCAAATGAATTTATAGATTTGCGTAGTCTCTTGACGCACCAAGAGGAAGACCCAGTGACCTTACTGATCACACCAGGGGTAATAAATTTGCAACATAGTCAAAAGTCTAAAACACCTCTGTCCATCAACCAATGGACAGATGCGTTTCTGGTTTTTACGTGTATCGTTATACAACAGAAACCCACTGAGGCTCCCCACCTGCTTAAGTACATGTCATTCATAAGGGAGCTACAAAAACTTCATGGGGATTCAGCGTGGCGATCATACGATGAGTCTTTCAGGAAGTTAAGGGAGACAGTAGACCTTCCATGGCAAAAGCCAGTGGAGGAACTACGTGGTAAATCATTAGCTGTTTCCACAAAACAATCTAATGGGCAGCCTTTTCGTGGGAAACAGGTGGGGAGAATCGGTGGGGTCAGATTCTGCTTCGCCTATAACCAAGGTAACAAATGTAAGTCAACCCCCTGTCCATTCACCCACATTTGCCAAGCCTGTAGAGGTAATCACCCCAAAATTAAATGTAAATCTACAGAAAAATCTGAACATGATAGGACCTCACCCAACCCCAGTAAAGGCAAACAAACTAAATGACCATTTAAGGGGTTACGATGACCAATTGAGAGATTATTTGGTAAAAGGTTTCAGTTTCGGATTTTCCCTGGGATGTGAAAACACTCCTACAGCATCTTTGTCAAAAAACCATAAATCAGCTCAAAATCACCCAGAAATCATACAAGATCACATACAAAAGGGCCTTGAGCTCCATCGTATAGCAGGACCTTTCCCAAACCCTCCTTTCGACCCATTTGTGTCATCCCCTTTAGGTGTCATACCAAAATCAGAACCAGGAAAATTTCGTATTATTCATGATCTTTCTTATCCAAAAACAAATTCTGTTAACACCCATATTCCAAAAGAAAATTCAGAAGTTCATTATGACTCAATTGATTGGATTATAAATTTAGTGCAAACTCATGGCCTTCGGTGCCTGATGGCAAAAACCGATATTGAAGATGCATTCCGAATCATTCCAATTTGCCCAGAAGATTATCATTTACTAGGGTTTTCTTGGCAAGGAAAATATTACTTTGACAAATGTCTCCCAATGGGGGCAAGTAGTTCTTGCCAGATATTTGAAAAATTCAGTGTAGCTCTACAGTGGATACTACAGTCAAAATTCGGGGCTGGGGGAATGTCACACATTCTGGATGACTTCTTCTTTATTGGACCTGCGAACTCTGAAAGCTGTAAGAATGACATAACAAATTTCCTCTTTCTGTGCAAAAATATTGGTGTCCCTATCAAAATGTCAAAGACACAGACTCCAACTACAAAAATTATAATCTATGGTATTGAAATTGATTCCGACAAAATGGAAGCACGGCTACCAGCGGACAAAATTAACAAGATTAAAATGCATTTGGTAGAACTTTTACAAAAAGATCAAACTACATTACGTGAACTTCAATCTCTGATTGGTTTACTCAATTTTGCGTGCTCAGTAGTGGTTCCAGGGCGTGCTTTTCTCCGACGCATGATTGATCTAACTTGTGCAGTAACTGAACCTGCAACACACATTCACTTAACTAGGGAAACAAAAGCAGATATGGAAACATGGCTGTCTTTCATAAGCTGCTTTAACGGGAAGTCAGTTTTTCTTCCTCAAAAGTGGTTGTCCACAGATCACCTTACCCTTTACACAGATGCATCAGGGTCATTGGGCTTTGCGGCGATTTTAGGTAATGAGTGGTTTGCATCTCACTGGGACTTTTTACAAAATGATTGTCAAATAGCAGTCAAAGAGTTATTTCCCATTGTACTAGCTATAGAAATATGGGGGAACAAAATCAAAAATAAAAGAATCCTATTCATGTCTGACAATATGGCAGTAGTACAAATCATTAACAAACAAACATCAAAAGACAAAACAATTATGAGATTAGTGCGCCGCTTAGTTTTAGCAACCTTAGAAAACAACATTCATTTCCGAGCAAAACACATTCCGGGAAAGCATAATATCACTGCTGATCGCCTCTCCCGTTTTCAATTTCAGGCAGCTTTCCAGTCTGCACCTCACTTAACCCGCCAGCCGACACAAATCCCTCAAGCCAGTTTGAACATTTGAACTCATCAGCTTGCAATCTTCTGTCAAAAGCTCTTACAAAGAGTTCAAGCGCAGCCTACAAAAGATCATGGGACATGCTAGTGAGCACATTTCCCTCCATCAAATTCTTGCCTGTCTCACCATCTACATTATGTAACTTTATTTCTTACCTATTTGACAACGGATATTCTCCAAATAGCATTGCAACACATGTATCAGCAATTAGTTATGTACATAAATTGTTAGGCACAACAGACCCATCGGATACATTTCTGGTAAAAAAGGTCATGCAAGGCTGTCACCATTCAGCCCCGTGTAAAGATTCACGTTTACCAATCACAGGTCCCATTTTACACAAGTTAATTCAAGGGCTTCAGTGCTCTGTTTTGAATCAGCATCAAAGAATTCTTTTAAAGTCAATTTTTCTTCTTGCTTTCAATGCATTTTTACGGCTAGGGGAAGTAGTAGTTAAGGCAAAAAGTCTAGCTAGCACAGTCATCCAACGAGAAGATATTTCATTTACCCTAAATGAGAACTCACCCATCGAAGTTGTAATTGTCTTAAAACACTTTAAAACAAATAAAACAAAGGACCTCTTCCAGATCCACTTGAAGGCCTTAAAAGACAACAACATCATGTGCCCCGTGAATGCCTTGTATGAATATGTGAATATGTTTGGTCATCACACCGGGCCTCTTTACCAGTTCATTGGGGGGAAACCAGTCCCATATTCGTTTGTAGCAAAACATCTTCAAAATACAATTCAATTCATTGGTCTCAATCCTGCTCTGTACAAAGGCCATAGTTTCAGGATAGGAGCAGCTACACATGCTGCAAAGTTAGGTTTTTCGGAAAACAGTATTCAAAAAATGGGCCGATGGAACTCAGATGCCATTCGTAAGTATGTACGCCTCGAAAGCTTTAAAATATAGAAACTTTATCAAAATGCAGAAATATCTTTCTTGGAATAAGAAGTAAGTACAGGTTAACTACTAATATGCAAGAACTTTAAACGGGGTGTTTTTTCAATCCACCAGGTCAGAAGTTAACTGCTAGGGGATTGAAAAAACCAATTATTACAAGTGCACAGGTCAGAAGTAAACTGTGGTGCAACTGAAACTATACACAGGTCAGAAGTAAACTGCTATGTGACTAAAACTATACACAGGTCAGAAGTAAACTGCTGGAGTCTTAAACTATATACAGGTCAGTAGTGAACTGCTGTGCAAACAGGTGTTCATGTAAATACATAGTGATGTTTATATTTGGAAAATGTTTTTTGCCTTGTTATTCACAGATATGTGTACTGCCATGTATTAACCTAGTCCCAAATTTTCCAGCTGTGCCTGCTGGTTCTCATGTTTTGCTATTATAAATAATGTAATGTATGGGTCAAAATGCAATGTTGTGAAAGCTAGTCTCCAAAAATTTACATCTGGATTAATTATCCTTTTTTACAGAGTGAATTGTTTAACTGTTTACATTTTTTTTTCTTGTATGTTAAGATTTACAAAAACTATGTGTCAAAATAGTGTTGATATTTGTCTGCATACCAAAATCATAAGTGCATTTTGTGTGGTCTACCCTTAGATGGCTAGTCCACTTTGGTTGGCGTTTTTGCAAACGTGGTTTGCCTTTTGTGGGCTTCTGTTTTTATTTTTGAACGCCAACTTTTTGCTTGTAATGTATATATGTTTTACAATTTTTTCTGTTATTTCGTACATTATTTTGACATGTAACAGGGGAGATCATTATACAACTTTACTTGTTTATGTAAAAGAATATTTGTATAAGGTTTTTTGATCTCCCCATTTATTGTATTCTTTAATACTCATTGTCATTTTCAATAAATGACAATTCACACAAATATGGAGTTGTGATTTTTATCCAGGAAGAAAGTGGAAGGTTATTTAGATCTCAATAATATGTAAACAAGCAGGTATTACATAATACAGCATTATTGTCAAATAATAGCATTTATGTAATCATGTGTTTTATGGTTTTTTGTTTTCTTAAAATCAAAACATATCATGTGTATGTGTATTTGGCGTCTATCGGGGAATTAGCCAAACCTGTGTACATTAACCAATCAGAAGCGTGTATTTTCTTGTGTCTCAGATTAGCGCCACTTCACTGATTTAGAGGGAAAACAAAAACACGTTAAATTTTTCTACTTAAGAAATCACCCACCCACCTTCCCCAGCTTTCACCATCAGTCAAATATCAAACATTTATGTTTATGGTAAAACATGTTTGATTATTTAATGTTATCTTCTTTTCTTAAAACACAACAGTGCGTTGTGTGGGGCCTTCTGTTTTTATTTTTGAACGCCAACTTTTTGCTTGTAATGTATATATGTTTTACAATTTTTTCTGTTATTTCGTACATTATTTTGACATGTAACAGGGGAGATCATTATACAACTTTACTTGTTTATGTAAAAGAATATTTGTATAAGGTTTTTTGATCTCCCCATTTATTGTATTATTTAATACTCATTGTCATTTTCAATAAATGACAATTCACACAAATATGGAGTTGTGATTTTTATCCAGGAAGAAAGTGGAAGGTTATTTAGATCTCAATAATATGTAAACAAGCAGGTATTACATAAATGCTGACTTTTACATTTTAGTGATTGGAGTTTGTCTCTGTTTAAATTGTAAAAGTTAGTCTCTTCATAAAACTCCATTTGCAGCATTGTTTTCGTCCCAAGCCTGACAAACGCTTCTAGATACGTGAGTTACTTAGATAGTGGGAGATGGACTTTCCCCTATAAATTCAAAGCCTGTTTTTGAAGAAAAAACACAAAAAATCTCGGAACTTCCTATCAAAAACAATTTTATTCAAATATGCATACACATGTACTTTTGTATTAATAGAAAATCAATGCAGTTGGGGGAAAGTATAATTTAAATGTTGTGCTTTAAATATTATATGTTGAAACAAAATATTGAATACAAATTACAAATCTCCGTACAACAATGGATAATTTACCTTCGGTAAACATTTAACTTTGCTTGATTAGTGGATTAATGGATGCAAACGACCTAACAGTTTTAATGCTTTTGAATGAGATAAATAAAGCTAGACTATTCCAACAATTGTTCTTTTGTTAACAATAAAAGTAATGCATTTGATGTGTATTTGTTCGGTAAAATTTCCTATTTGCATTTTCTCTATCAATATTTATATTCTTTCCATTTTTGAAAAGATAAAAAATACATATTTGAATTTTTTACTCAACACGAACGTTTATATTTCACTTATTCTGCAATTTAGAAATATGAATAGATTTTTTTAGTGTCATCATTTCAGGAGCTGCGTTTTTAAGTGCAACTGGTAAGTTTTTATTCCTGAAATGGATTTTCATAGCCTTTTTTAAAAACCCTTTTAAAAGCAATACCATATGTAAATCTTTCTCAGGAATTGTACACTATTTTATTAAATGTTTCGTGAGTTCAAGTTCTAAAACCAAGGGGAAAAATATTGTAAAATAAAGTCAACTTAAAATTTATTTTTTTACATGATACATGTAACAAATTTGTAACTATGAAAATGAAAGTATTTTTTTAGTACGTACATGTATTAACTTCAAGCTGTAATATTTTTTTTTATTTCAAATTTTTGAATGTATTTTTATATAAAAATTTACATTATATTTTCGAATTTTTTGCCGATTTTTTTTTTCATATTATTTTTGTAGAAATTATTCCTTGATAATTCAAAAATAATCTAAAAATCGAACCTTCTGGTATGTCGCAAAGTTTCACCGTAAATTATTGCTTTAAAGTATAAATACAAACCCTGTGTGTTTGATGTTTGATGTAGTTACATAATTATATAGTGTGTGATTATATATTTTAGGCCATAATAAACAATTAGAGCAAAATGTATGCCGAAAACACAATTTCCTATGGGTCTGAATTAAAACTATAAATAATATATCATATACATGTATAAAAAAAATCGATCAAATGAACAATATTTTTAAGAATGCCAGCTGATTCAAATTTTGAAGAGAGATGAAAGATTTGATGACAAGATATTTGCAATTCTTCTGATGTGACGATAAAACACCTGAGTATACCAGGTGCCTCTTCATGTGGGCGGTTCTGTAAGACGATTGGTAAATCTTTGGCATTCACACATATAGAGTCGGAGTGCTACTGTCATAAACGCAAACAAACGGAAGGAAAAGCATTCACCATAATGAACGGAGCTCAATACTATTCAAAACTTTCACTTTCGGATGAAAGTAGTAAGCAAAAAACTTAGACCAATGTCATATTTTAATCAATTTTTTGAAATTTGTTAAAAAGAAATATTTCGATATTTAAGGATTTCAAGGAATGCATTGAATATTATATTTATGAATAAATGAAATTTAGATTACATGTATATCTCATTTTATTGTAGATTGCAACGATCACCGGTACAAATATTTTACTGAAATCAACGTCTGCTTCAAGCTTTACGAGAATGCTTTAAACTGGAAGGATGCCAATGAAAAATGTATGCTGGAAGGAAGTCAACTCATTACACTAGATTCTGCTGAGAAATTACAAAATTTTCAAAACATTCTTCATTACAACAGTGAGTTATTTGACAGTTTTTGTCCGATTTTTTTTATTCTATCATTTATGATAAGTTTCATGATTTTGACAATATATATTACAAAAAATGTTGATGATTCGGATTATGATATTTATAAGTGTTGGTCTTTTAAGTTCCATTATGTAAATATATCTCGGGGATTTTTTTTGTAATATTTGAATGCAATTGGTTTGTGCATGTAAATAACAAAGACTTGCATGTAGGCATATTTTATGAAATGCAATAATTTGCACACATTTTTATCAAATAGAAAGTATCAAAACTAAATTGAGAAAAACACACATAGACGTGTATATGTATTCATATTTTCGTACCTTACATACATAAGATCAGGGTAATGCATACATGTATTGATTTTCTCTGATTATATTTTAGTATACATGTATCAGTAACACTTAAAGCAAAGTTATTTGAAAGTTAACGGAGCTTTTCTTCTTTTTAATCTAAACAGCTTTTTACTGGATTGGATTGGAGGATCTAAATAAAGATGGCGTCTGGCAATGGACCAATAAAAAGTCTGTTGACATAAATTCGACCCTGTGGTATCCTCGCGAGCCAAATTTTACACATGAATTATGTGGATGCTTTCAACACAAATCCACTCACCAATATGGTCTATACAACTGTAACTGTATTTCCGAATTCGCTTACATCTGCGAAATGTGAAAGTTTAATTTATATTCTTGTGTGTGAATTACGATATATGTTCAAATATCATTTTTTAATTTTTATGGACCCTCTCTACACTTTGTCTTAATTTTCAGGTTCTTATTATATCCTGGTAAGCTTGAGATAAAGATACATGTACCACAGAGTATTCTGTTACATAATTATTTTATTCGAAAAAGTCTTTTATGGGAATGTAACAACAAAGATATATTATAAACGTGATTACTTTAACCTTTCAATCGTCAACTTCCTTTACGTATGCAGCTTGATCACCTGCATGCGGAGTTTATAAATGAACATACTAAGCTGATTCGATACGAAAGAGCATGCTCTACTTGTGAAACTTTCTAAAAGAAGGCTAATTATTGTCAAACAAGTTGGTGAAGGAAAAAATATTAGCATTCTTGTTCAAAGTCGTCATTTTGTACGTTCTATGGAAAGTACATTGATTTAACCTTCTAAGAGTTAAAGCCACGAAGTGCCGAAATCGGCCCTGTGATTATGAGTAAAATAAAGTTTCCCTAATTGGAAAATTTATCATAGCATGAAAATGCTAAAACCTCATTTCTTTAAAAAACATTGTAATATTTCCGCGAATAGATGCTATAACAAGCTAAACCCGTATCGGTCACCATTTTTTAGCAAATTTAGCTACCTGTCATCAACTTAATCACAAAATTCACTATCCCCCCAAGCCTCGATCTAAAAACAATTGAAAGAAAAAAAAATAAATAATAAAATGAGGACAAAAAGACAAAAATATTTTTTGGATCGAGGCCTGGGGGTTATGTGCATTGTTAACTTACTTCTTCTGCAAAAACCCGGAATTTTTCATTCCATGCATTGCTTTTTTGGTATGTGTCATCGAAATGCCGAATTAAATAAAAAAAAATAAAAACGACCACAGGGTATAATTACCCTATTCATAAGTCCTGTTTGTTTGAAATTAGTTATAATTAAAAAAAAAAAATAAAAATAAAAGAAGATCCGTATTTATCACACATATCGTATGCTGAACATGATTCCAAATATTAAATATTCAATTACTCGTCAGCTGCTCG
Source organism: Saccostrea cuccullata (assembly GCF_032062105.1). Taxonomy (NCBI): domain Eukaryota; kingdom Metazoa; phylum Mollusca; class Bivalvia; order Ostreida; family Ostreidae; genus Saccostrea; species Saccostrea cuccullata. The sequence continues at coordinate 16,040 of NW_026934218.1, read as the reverse complement.
TAGTCTTGAAAAATGAAGATGAAGATTATTCATCTTTACAAACCAAGGCAGACTGAAGAATTATATGTCATTATTAATAATACTTTTGAGAATTTCAAACAAATTATTAAACGTCACAAAGGTGGCAACACACGACAAACTGTTTTACAGACTTTTTACTCATTGAAGGAGGATAATATAAGGTGTTCTAGCTTTGAAAGGATTATGGAAAGAAATTAACCAGTTGATGGGTAACCGGGGTATCAAAATACTTATTGCATTAAAATAAATACATACAAGGTAAGTAGTTTTCTTCATCGATTGAAAAAACATAAAAACGTAAACAAATACTCCACTGAAGTTACTGGATCCGCCTATAGTCTGTTTATATACTAGCACGACTCCGGTGTGACTTCCCTTCGTTTCAAACATGTAGTTTAAACAACAATTTCTTTGATTTATCCAAATATACTGTACACATCTAATAATTTGAAAAGCATCTTGAGTGAATATCTAGCACCAATACTTTCCTGCTTTAGTTTGTTTTTATCTCGATACACACGAAACGTCTGTTGGGGTAAGGGGCACCTCCAATGGAGGAAAAACTCGGACAAGATGTAAATACAGAGGAGTAAATAAAATATATATTGACCTTCGCTTCATTTAATTTTATACATTTATTGAATCTGAGCCTCTTATTTTTGATCAGTTGGACTGTACATAGCCGACATCGTTTATGACAGAATCAAGATTGTTTACTAGCAATTCTCCCTAAAAAATAAATTGAAGAATTGAAAGATCAAATGTTCATTTTTACTTTCATTTCTGCATTTAGAAGTAAATATGAAACGAAATTTTATTGGTTGTTTTGTAGAAATTAAAATAATCACATGCACACCCTACCTCGTCAAAAGTAGAAGCTGTGACCTACCATTTTCTACGGGAGGTAATCCAATATAAAGTAAAAAAAAAAACATTACCATTAGGAAGGATAACTCTAACTCTATCTATAGTCTGTTTCTTTATTTCCATCAAGTACACTGTATATACTGACTCTTGAAGGTTGATGTCATAATTCTGTTTCAGAGGTAGTTTGTATTCCCTGATGAGGAAAACTTGTAGAAGTCATTTTATAATAATCCGAAAAATAATAATCCAAGATGAAGATTATGTAGACTTGGGAGTCCAAAAATAGTGTCACTGTGTTATACAATAAATATGCAAGTTGAAGGAGTCAGTTGATGATAATGGGAGATATTCCATGTTTTCAATCCAGTATCCTTTCATTTGAGTTGTGAATATAAAAAAATATATTTTCTTGAATTGCATCAGCTTTTAGGGAGAGCTGCCAACTGTATATTTATGTGGACCTACTTTTGTAGGATATGGTACCAGAATAAATGTGAGGTATATGCAAACAATAAGATTCAGTATAGTGCGGAAAAACCCGCGCTGACTAATTTTGTTTACAACAATTTACCAACAGAGTCCAAATAGGAAAGAGCTAAAATTTATGTTTCTTAGGAGCTAGGCTTGTTTTTGTGAGGAATACTGAGATACATGTAATAATACAAAAGTTGATACAACCAGTTAGAATCAGTATAGTGCGGAAAATCCCGCGCTGACTGATTTTGTTCACAACAATTTACCAACACAGTCCAAATTAAGCTTCCATCACTTTGTAGGTAAAGTCAATGTGTTGTAAGAAATTAGGCAGATTCTAAGAATTGAAGACAAATGATATAGACTAAAGGTACATTTAAATGGCTCAAATCAATGTTTTTATCTTTATAAAATGTTTCTCCTCCATCAGTGCTGAATATCAATGAATGATAGCTATATATAAAGTGCAACATCAAATAGGAAAGAGCTAAAATTTATGTTTCTTATGAGCTAGGCTTGTTTTTGTGAGAAAGACTGAGATACATGTAATAATACAAAAGTTGATGCAAACAATTAGTATCAGTATAGTGCGGAAAAACCCGCGCTGACTGATTCTGCTCACAACAATTTGCCAACACAGTCCAAATTAAGATTCCATTGTTTAGTATGTAAGGTCATTATATTGTACGAAATTCTGAGGATTCCAAGAATAATTAAGACAAATGAGATGGTAAGTTTAAATGGCAGAAATCAATGTTTTTATCCAATGGCATTTTGAACTGTTAATAATTTCTCATATATTTTTCCCTTCATCAGTGCTGAATATCAATAAATGATAACTATATATATGCAACATCAAATAAGAAAGAGCTGACTTATATTAATTTCTTAGGAGCTAGGCTTGTTTTTGTGAAGAAGACCGAGATACATGTAATAATACAAAAGTTAATACAAACAATTAGTATCAGTATAGTGCAGAAAATCCCACGCTGACTGATTCTGCTCACAAAACTTTTGTATAAAAACATTGTAATAAATTGTAATTTACAATTTAAAAAAAAAATGCAAATCATAAAAGAAGACATTTGATGTAACATCTGGCAAAAGAAAAATCTTTTTATGCAAAAGTTTGAGATTTTAAAATATATAAAAATCCTACTTATTAAAAATTGAAAATTTATATTTTCCTGTGCAATATTAATATCTTTAAAGTACAGGCAACTGGCTGAATTAAAAAAGTGAATGATACACATTTTGATAACTATTTTGGACGATTACAAAAATACAGAAAATATTGTTAAGGTTTTATATTATTTAATAAATAAAACCCTAATTAAGCAATTACATTTTCAACATATATGGCACAAACACACTATGTTGATCCAATATGCCTTGGCTAAACAAAAAAAAAAATTACATCACTGTATACAATCACAAATTATTATATAAAATATGTATTGTAAAAAGTTCCTATATAAACTACATGTGATATAGGCCTAATATTGAAATAAACTATAAACAGCTGATTGAAAAAGGAGGTAATTTTGCAGCACAAAATACCACTTCTATATTTCAAAAAAATCGTTACCCAAAAGCGCTTCATTTATATAACTTTAGATTTTTCATATAACTTTTCTAAACATTTCACCACTTAATAATCCATAGGTTGAGATAGGTTAAGTAGAAAAACATATGTAAATAATATTTTCTTGAGCCCAACATGTTAGATGTCTTCAGAAAAAAATAATTTACATTTAATTTAATGAACTGTACTGTAAAAACATAAAAGAGTAATCACACCATATACCTGAAGAAATTAAATTTTACTTACAAAGACAATGTCACTTACCAGATAATATCCTATCATAGGAAACAAGAACACCGTAGTGGCTCGTATCTGTAAATGCACGGGCAAACACAGGACCAGCACTGCCGCTGATTTCCAGTTATCGTTCGTTAACTTCCCCTAGCGGGCAGCAGAAATGCTATGTTTACGTTTCCTTGTCAACGGACACTTGGTCAACCGGTGACTAGAGATTTCGATCCATTGATATTCCGGCTCATCAAATTTTATCATCCAATTTAAACCCTAGCGGAATACAATCAAAGAATGGATGTGAATAAAGAATTAATAAATTCTAAATAAATCGATAATATTTGTAAATAGAAACATAGGTAATCAGAGAATACAGAGCTCACCTCAACGAATGTTGTCTTTAAGTAAGGCAAAGTCACACAATTAACCAACAAAAAGTGTACATTCCAGAAATGAAAATATTTAAGCAATTTTGATCGAATACATTGAAATAGACCTACATAAAAAATTTAAACTAGTTGTTCATGAAAATGTAATTAAAATTAAGCATCTGAAGCAAATTTGAGAGTTTTCATCTCCTGATGCAACATTTGTGCAAGTTTGGTTTGGTTTATACAATGTTATATAAGCCTTCAAGTTTTTTGGTAATTGACCTGCACCCATAACTTTTACCTGGTCCATTATCTGAAAAAATGTATGTCGAATTCAGCATCCAAAGTAAGTCCATTAGTGTGCATCCTAAGATGTATCGTCCATGCAAGTTTGCTCATTATAGGGCTCATAGTTAATTGGAAATGATACATTCATCACAAACTAACATTTTCACTCATCCACAAAATGTAGGTCAGATTCAGCATCCGAAGCAAGCCTGATAGTATGCATCCTTAGATGTATCATCCATGCAAGTTTGGTCAACATAGGGCTTATAGTTACTTGGAAATGAAACCTGCACCAAAAACTTTAACCTGTTCACTCAACCAGAAAATGTAGGTCAGATTCAGCATCTGAAGCAAGCCCGGTAGTATGCATCCTTAGATGTATCATCCGCGCAAGTTTGGTCATTAAAGAAGTCATAGTTACTTGGAAATGAATTATGCATCAAAAACTTTAACCTGTTCACTCAACCGGAAAATGTAGGTCAGATTCAGCATCCGAAGCAAGCCCGGTAGTATGCATCCTTAGATGTATCATCCATGCATACAAGACTGGTCAACATAGGGATTATAGTTACTTGGAAATGAAACCTGCACCAAAAACTTTAACCTTATCACTCAACCGGAAAATGTAGGTCAGATTCAGCATCCGAAGCAAGCCCGGTAGTATGCATCCTTAGACGTATTATCCATGCAAGTTTGGTCAACATAGGGCTTATAGTAACTTGGAAATAAAACCTGCCCAAATAAATTTAACCTGTTCACTCAACCGGAAAATGTAGGTCAGATTCAGCATCCGAAGCAAGCCCGGTAGTATGCATCCTTAGATGTATCATCCATGCAAGTTTGGTCAACATAGGGATTATAGTTACTTGGAAATGAAACCTGCACCAAAAAAAAAATTAACCTGTTCACTCAACCGGAAAATGTAGGTCAGATTCAGCATCCGAAGCAAGCCTGATAGTATGCATCCTTAGATGTATCATCCATGCAAGTTTGGTCAACATAAGGCTTATAGTTACTTGGAATTGATACCTGCACCAAAAACTTTAACCTGTTCACTCATCCGGAAATGTAGGTCAGATTCAGCATCCGAAGCAAGCCCAGTAGTATGCATCCTTAGATGTATCAACCATGCAAGTTTGGTCAACATATGGCTTATAGTTACTTGGAAATGAAACCTGCACCAAAAACTGCACCAAAAATGTTAACCTGCTCCAAAAACATTAACCTGGCCATTCCTTTGCTGAAATTGCAGCATCTGAAACTTTGATTGGTACAATGAAACACAGTAGAAACATCTTCCATGCATGTCTAATCAATATAGGACATAGAAGTACTTAAAAAGAAAACTGCTCCAAAAAACTTAACCTGGGACGCCAACGCCGACACCGACACCGACGCCGACGCCGAGGGTATTACATAAGCTCCCCCAACTTCGTTGAGGTAAGCTAAAAATGTTAAATAAATCGTTGTACAGATGTGTTTCAAAAGTGAAGATAAATTTTATTTTTTCTCTATACACTTTTATATATTTCACTGAAAACCAGTTTGTAAACTGAATTGTAAATTATTTCATCCCAAATTTCTTGATAATCCATGAAATTGTGGAAGTTGATGAAAGCAATAGTTTTTGTCTGATCAGCATTGATAATTAAATTTTTTGTATTTTGAGCCTGACATGAATTTTTAAGTCACATTCTCACAATGAATTTGATAGTCAACATTGAATGTTGAATTCTTGAACTGATTTTAAGTGATGACCTATTTATTTTTACAGCAAATTAAGTATACATGTATAATAATTCTTATGAAAGATAACGGCAAATTTTCAGTTTTAAGTATTGAAATAAATAATTAAATTAGACAAAAATTGACCATTTGCCTGTGATTTTACGAAATGTTATTTTGAATGAAATATAAAGAGAAAAAAAAAATAAAATTATCTTCATGCACTTTTGCCACACAATTGTATCTTAAATGGGAAAATAAATGCAGGTATAAAAAGATCAATAGGGAACTTGAAGATAAATAAATGAAAGAACATTACATGTACGCCCTTAAAATACGTATTTAAAACAATCTTTTTAAAAAAACCCAATATATATAATTTCACCTTTGTCATCGTTATACATGTAATAAGAAATATTTTTGTCAAGATATATTTATTACTGTTCTTTCGATCTTTGACAAAAATAAACTAAACTATACAAAAATATATAGTTGTAAGAGATATAAATTACTAATTAAAAAAAACATAAATAGCTTGAATTAATAAACAATATTAATCAATATTCATAAATAAAAGAAGTGTATATTTATATAAAATCTTTTTATTCTAAGTTTTCTGGTCTGATTTCTTTTAAAATGTTCAAGTCAAATGAAATTGAAAAGAAATGAAGTTTTAAAAAATTAAAATGAATTTTTGAATAATTGAAAAAGTGAGCATTTCATTGTTACTTACATGCCTTTTTTTACAGAATGGAGCTAGTTGACGACAGAAAGAGATTCCCATGTGTTTTATGTAAGAAAAGAACTAAGCCAAATGCCAGGAGGAAATGTGAAAGCATTAGAAATAAGAACATTTCTGAGAAAAACTTTTATGGTGGATGCTAGACCAGTGGATGTGTTATGTAATAAATGTAGACACTACTACTACAAAAACAAACAAGTAAAACAAAAACCTTCTATTCATGCAAAAACTTATACTGAACCTCAAGGAAACTCATCATGTCTTAGTCCACCATCTGTTACCCTGCCTCTTCAAAGGACTGTTTCTTCCCATGCCTACTGCTTTATATGCAAGCGACCAGGACCGAAGCTCATCGTTGTGCCAGTATCAGCAAGACTCTCTGCATTCATTCACAAAGAAGTGATTATTCCTTCGGGTAGCAGGTGTTGTCCCTCACACATTGCAAATGATGATTTCATCGCAGGAGCACTGGATAACTTACAGACAATAGAAACATCATTTTTGAACAGAAGTACCATCGTAGACCTCATCACCAGGATAAGGAATTATGCAATTCAGAATTGTACATCCAAATTCACGTTCGATCCTTCATACCTTAACAACCTGGATTACATCACTCTTACTGGAATATCTAAAGACCAGTTTGCAGATCTGCATCAGGAGATAAAATCAGAAATTAGAAATACACCCAGTAGAACATCAACAATGTCTCTAGGAATTTTTCTACTGAAAATGCGATCTGGAATGTCAAACCAGTTGATGTCAACCATATTTGGCATTTCAAAGTCATCCATACGAAGAGCAATTTTAACTGTCAGGACTGCACTGATGAAAAAGTTTGTTCCACAAAACGTAGAATTTCAACATATATCTCGCCAAGAAGTGATAGCAAACCACACCAGACCACTGGCCCAATCTCTCTTTGGAAATGTGACACAAAGTCAAGCCATTGCAGTCCTGGATGGTACTTATATATTCATCCAAAAAAGCAACAATTTCCAATTCCAAAGAAGGACATACAATATGCATAAAGGTCGACCCTTGGTGAAGCCTATGGTTGTTGTCTCAACGGATGGATATTTCCTGACAGTCGTGGGTCCCTATCTTGCTGACAGTCGAAACAACGATGCAGCCATCCTGAATCATATGTTGAAATCTAATATTGAAGACATCAAGAACTGGTTTCAGGATGAAGATATATTCATAGTTGACAGGGGATTCCGTGATGCTCTTGGAGTTTTGGAGGAGTTTGGGATTAATGCCTACATGCCTCATCTTCTTGCTAAAGGGGAAAACTAATGCCGGCACCTGATGCAAATGCCAGTCGGTTGGTTACAAAGGTAAATACATACATTGATATGAGTTACCAACTTAGAAATATGCAGTGCAGCAGAAAATTTATTTGATTTAAAAAAAAATCCTAATTTTGTTGCTTTTTAATCTGATGTTCAATTACTGAGCATAGGGATTTATTGGCTTATTGACATATAGGCTTTGTCTTGATACCCATTTAAGATTTTTATTTACATTATTTACTTAATGTTTTTTCATTTCAACATTTATTGACAGATTCGTTGGGTTGTTGAGGCGGCCAATTCCAGGATTAAGCGCTGGAAATATCTTGCACATACCCTCCCAACAAACCAGGTTCCCTTCATAGGGGACTATGTGCGAATTGTGTGTGCTATTTCCAATAAGTATTTAACACCCCTTTCTACAGGAAATGCAGATCATGATGAAGCTCTCGCAAACAAGATGCAGTACCTATCAAAGAGGGTAAATAGCCTAAAGATCTTTGTGGAAGAAAATGCCCTTGACAAGAGGTCATCCAGCTGGGAAGTTTCTTCTGATTCTTTGAATTTCCCCAAGCTGGATGAAGAAGAACTTAGAAATTTAACTTGTGGTGTATACCAACTAAGGCTTTGTCCAAGTTATATTCAAGAATACATTGAAGGTGATGCATATATCTTGGTCCATAAAGAATATCCTGGCTTAATTCGAGTTAAGTTGCAGAGTGGGCACATATCATCTAAGAAGTATATGCTCTGGATTCAATATACGGAATCAGCAGTCACTGCTTGGTATTGCAAATGCCGTGGGGGTACACGTGTGGTAGGTGTCTGCTCGCACATCGCATCTGTTGTCTGGTATTTAGGATTTGCGAGGCACAACGTTGGGGATGTTTCAGCTACAGGTATTCAGAACTGGGGTGAATATGTCAAAGACGCTGCAGTTATTGATGCTTCTGACACTGATGACAGTGACATTGAAGAGTGAAAGCTAGGGATATCATATAAAGCGAATATGAAATACCAACATTTTTTAATCATTACTCACTGTTTTTTTTTCAATCAATATGTGAAGTCCTTTATACATGTACATTTAAAAGTATCAAAAAATATCCCTTTAATTGGATAGGTTTATGCACATGAAGTGAAATATTGTAATTCATCTTGCAATAATTGTTATCTTTATGTTACATGAGCCTGAACATACAGGTAATGTGTAGTGTACATTTATATAAAAAATCTGTGGTTATGATTATTATGCCATAGGAAGGCAAACCAGAAAATGAACATGTATGACAAATGAATTTAAAGTTTGGTTATGATTGGATAACATTGTCACTATAAATTGTAAAATAAAATGCATTCTCGATAAATTATTTTTACAGCTACATAAATGTGATACAAAAATTCAACACTGTATCTGGAAATCACCTATTTACAATAATGGAATAAATATTACATGTATCTCTAAAGGGATTTATAGGTTTAATAATTTTATTCGTAAGGTTTTCCTAATACATATAGGCAGATTCACTTAAAATTTTTAGAGTGAAATAGTAATAAAATCCATGTTAATCTAGTAAAATTAAACATGTAAACACAATTATTTCTTTTATTATATTGTTATCATATTGATTTGTAAAAAGAAAGTGCGCATCCTATGTTAATTATTAAGTACATAATTCTGAAAATAAAGATTTTTCTTCACTAAACGGAGGATGAACATGTATACGTGCATATATCTTCTTATTTCCCTAATAAAGTTATAATATATAATGTCAACGTCATAACGTCATGGTAAATAATTATGTAGAAAACAATAGCAATTTTACGTGGCTGTAAAAAGAAAACTAGAAATGATATTTCAAAAAAATAAAATGTTTTATAACCTTTAAGTCTTAAAGTATTACTTATGTTAGTTTCACTTATTTTGGGCACAGGGCGGATTTTTGCACTTCGTGGCTTTTGCTCTTTATCTTTGAGTCAAATGCTATTAATATACACTGAATTGACCATGGATTTTCCGTTATTTCCCGATCATGACAAAGAGCACACGACTAGTGTGAACAGTCGGCAGCAGATGCTCAGTCCTGGCACCTGATCCCACTTCTGGTGTTTTGGAGGATCGTATTTGCTCTGTTCCTTTTTTGAATTGATTTATAGACTTTTGGTCACAAATATTGCTCGTTTTCTCCATATGCTTCACTCCATATATTTCATTTATCGAATTTAATAAGTAAAAGTAAATATTATATGATTGAATAATTTCTAACTTTCTAATTGGCTGAGAACCACCTATGTGGAAGAAACACTGCGTTATACTAACCTACACCTTACGTTCAAAGTGAATACAAAGATTTATGTCCTCTATAATGATACAAAAATAGATCTGGAAATTCCAAATTGAAATAAAATTTTTGGAAAGCTATTTAAACGACAATGAATTTTTCATGATAACAAAACATAAGCGAATATTTATTTCCGGGTGAGGGTGGTCAGAGGGGAAGAAGGGACCCCCACGCCAACACTTTTACTGAACAACAATTTTTACTTTGTTTTGCTGTAAGTTTTTCCTATTAATAATCCTTCCTTTCAAAATTTATGCTATAAAAAGACATTTCTTTTTTATGGCAACTGAAATAAACAATAAAAACAGTTCCAATTGAAACGACCGGTGTATTTACATTTTAATTCTGCTTCTCTATTGTATTTGGCAAGGACTTAATTAAATGCAAACAATTAATGAGCTGTATAAGTTTAATCAGTGAATCGTATATTAAAATAATTATTGCTGTTTTTCGGTCAATACAATGATTAAGCCATCTTCGAAGTACTATATCCACCTTGCCCTTCGGGCTGAAGTAGATATAAGGTAAGGCAAAGTGATATGATATTACTAATATAAACCTGTAAGAATTTTTTATATATTTGTAGAGGCAATGGAAAGCATATGAACTTAACTAATTATGTGTTCAATGAAATTTGCAACCCTGCATTACAAAAATAAATAATGGAGCGCTTAAAAAACAGTCAAGTCAGAAGTGTATTTTACAAGAGTACATAATGCAAACAAGTTAATAAGATATTACTTGTAGGGCTGATATTTCAGCATGAAATTATTCCTGATTTTTTTTTTCAACATTGAAATATTGGTTATGAATCGTTTTAATGTGTCATGAAATTACGTTATTCTTCTATTGTGAAATCACATTTTTTTAATATAAAAACTAGACACTCCAGTTTCATCAGATGCTTATAAAAAGGTGAAAGTTGGACTTAAAAAATAATTATTGAAATGTGTAATGTAACATCTAAGAGATAACCCTCTTGAAGCTTAGACATTACAGTACCGACCAGACCCAACCTGACACCAAAGCCGTCCCAGAAAGCAGTCCCTGGGACTGGGACTGCTCTGGGACCGCTGTGGGACTGCTCTGGGACTGCTCTGGGACTGCTGTGGGACTGCTCTGGGACCGCTATGGGACCGCTATGAAAAGCAGTCCCAGCAGTCCTAGCTGCCCCTGGGACTGCTTTGTTCACACATGTGTGACAAAGGTTCTGAGTGACATGATAGCTCCGCCCCCTTGTGTATTCTGAATTTGCAGGCTCCCTATTGTTTTGTTTACTTGCAGCAGAGAGGAGTTTTATCTGTTTAATACGCAAGGATATTTTATGATCTTTTAATAACTGGAGATTACATATAATTATAGTTAATTTCTAGTTTTAGGGACTGTATATTTACACAAATGTAATATAGAATATTTTTAAAAATAAAGTTGTTATATAAGGAAGTCAGGAGGAGATTTTTATTTCTAAAGTATATAAAACTACAGGCTTATGAGAAAAAATATCTACATGTAGATTTCTTTTTTTATTAAATCTGAAATTAAATACTCAAATTTTCATATGGCACTATTTAAAAAATCATTACATTTAGATATAAGATAGTTTAATTGAAAAGGCTAGACGTTTTACAAGCACCACGCTAAAAGGGTATTACATACAACCCTGAAAAAAATCTAACAATTTATTTTATGACATGAAATAAAATTATGCCACCATTCTTCCGGAACATAAGCAATGTGAACAATTATACAGGAATTTACAGATGAATTAGTTTTTAATTTATGAATAAGTTATTAAAAGAGTAAATTAAAAAAAGAAAAATAAATAAACAGTTGAAAACCTGTAATACCTGGAATTGTGATTTATTTCTTTTTTGTTTTGCTTTTGTTTACCTGGCTGATAATGTGTATGAATAAAATGGTATAAACACCTGTGGTTTCAATCGCCTTTGGGCAGAAAATCAATCATGCATGTTATTTGGGTACACGTATCAGTGTTACACATCATTGAGCATGCTGCTCAATAAACAATAACCTTTATTTCAATCTATGTAAAAATGTTATGCATAAAAAAGATAAATGAAATGTGTATAAATTTCTTTCAAGATTAATTAATGTTGAACATAATCTTAGGATTCTATTCTGGTCACTAATACAATTTACAAATAAAACAGTAATTTTTAAATTAACATGTCAGTAAAGAATAATCAATACTGAAAAATATTACTTGGCTAAATTAGCATCGGATTTTTCAAAAGCCCTAATACTTTTTTTTAAATGCCTTTAGATTATCCCGATAGTATGGAAATCGGCCATGATGTATAATGAATAGATCTATTTAAAACTAATTCTGGTGAAAAATAATTAATTCAATATTAATTTTCTGTATAGAAAATAAATATGGGAGCCAGTATCAATCACAAAAAACCCAAGATAATTATGATTAAAAATACATGTTCAGTGTAATTCATTTATATAGGTGTGTTAAAGCTTTATTCCTTCAATAAATATTATTTCAAATTGTTTCAAATCCATGCAGGTACTGCTCATACATGTAAATGACCTTCACATTGTAAGGATTCCTGGCATACTGCTCAGAAAAAAATACAGCTGCCTTTTATAGTTCCATTGTTTATTGGAAATCTCATTTCTGAGTTAGCCCCGCCCATTAAATTAATAAGCTGCTGGGACTGTTTTCTGGGACTGCTGGGACTGCTTTCTGGGACCGCTGGGACTGCTGGAACCGCTCTGGGACTGCTGTGGGACTGCTCTGGGACCGCTGCGGGACTGCTTTAGCACAGGTTGGGTCTGGTCGGTACTGTAGACATGAAATTGTTTACTTTTGTGTCCTACAACGATTCATATCCCTCAATGTTTTCTCTAATGATAAAAATTTTGATACAAAATGAATGAAACATAAAACAATTTGCTTTCCCTTGTTTGATTTCTCAATATTGCTCGAATGTTTCTTTTTATAACGAATATTTTTTTATAGATACAAAACTCTTAAAATCCGCTGTGTACTTATAAAGTTATGTTATGTAATTCTCTTTTGTAACGTTATTTTGAGCTCATGTTGCAGCTGTGGCAGACAAAGAACACAGCCAAGGGTTATGTAATTTCTTTCTCTCCAAAATAATCTGCAGTATAAAATCCTGTCTCAACAAAGAAAGAAATATATTTTATCATTAATATATATTGACTGCATATATAATCAAAAAGAAAAATATTTAAAATATAAACGTTATTATTTATGTATGTTATTGTGTAATTAAAATGTTAATTCTTGCATATTATCAGTTGGCGGAGAGGTGCTAACTCTTTCTTGGAACCTGACCAAACTTTGGATTATTTTAGGTCCATATTTGTTCCCTATTTGTATTGTTTTAGGCTTGAATATAAACTGTTTATTATATCCATATAATTCATGTTGGGAGATAAATTGATCGGGATATTTTTATCGTGGATGTTTGCTTAGGGGCGTATTGAAAAAAGTCTAAATGGATGTTTTGTGAGAATTAAGGATAATAGCATATTCACTGGTGGATGTAAATATTTACATTTAAAACCCTTTGGCCAAGAAATTTAACGCGGAAATCCAATTGTAAAATTTTAAGGATCCTGAAATAAAAAAGCATCAATATTCCAATTTTTAAGAAAATAAAAACTATATTTAGATGTTACATTTCCTCCTTATTTTGTCTAGACTTTTTAATGTATCGTAAAGATGTTTAAGCTTCAGAATTTTATATTGCTCTTTGTACTTCTCAGATTAGTGTATTGTATTTATGTTTGAAATATCTGGAATTATATGTACTACAGGTATGAAGTATAATTTAATTTATTCTTTACTTTATGCAAACCTATATTTCTTTATTTTAACGAAAGCAAAACGTTGATGCCCTTCAGTTTTGTTAAGCTAAGAAAAAACGTTTTAAGTAAGCTTATTGAAAAGAAAGATTAGTAAAATGCTGTATATTAAAATGTTACTCCAAAAGAGAGGATGTATTTAATTTAAACTTAAAAATTTGTATTTGGCAATTCATATCTTTTAGTGACATACGTAAGACACCTTACAGGTACCTACTGATAATTTTGTAAGATATTTTTCATTAAGATCCTAGAGTCATCAGATGTTCGTAGGGGAAAAAATCGGTATGCCTTATTAGGGGTTTTGAGAAAAAATAATTGATGAAAATTCTGAGATAATTTAAAAAAAATATACATAAATTGCTCAACATGTATTCTACATGTTTTGTTTATTTATATCGGATTGCCCGCGTGGCGCAGTGATAAGAGCGTCTGCTCTAGAGTCGAGAAGTAAGGAGTTAATTCTTACGTCATGGGTTCGAATCCTACTGTTGAATGTGGACACCGGTCTTTCGGATGAGATCGTATAAAACGAAGCCCCGTGTCGAATTAGGTGCTGGCACGAAAAAGATCCCTCCTTGTTCAACGGCTCTAAGTGCCGAGTATAGGACAAAATTTGCAGCTCTCCAGTTACGTGGAATTGGCGACTCCATATGAGTGAAACATTCTCGAGAGGGACGTTAAACAATATACAATCAATCAATCGATATCCATATTTGTTTTAGAGGAAGTGTAAAACAGAATATATTAGCAATTAAATGTTACATTCAGTTTCTTTAAGAATTACATTTCAGGAGAAAATGATAATTAAGTTCAAACTATGTTGTAGACAGTCACGTGCAAAAAGTTTTCAGTCAAAAATGGTTGTGTGTTTACACTTTCAACGGTATAAAAAAAAGAGAAGAAGACTTTGTCCTTTTCATACAGCAACACATGAAAATTTTTTTTTAATTAAGAGAATTCAGCCACACGATAAATCATTGGACAATATTTCGTCACTCTGTCGTTTACAAATAAAGAGCAAATATAGCAATTTAAAGTAAAAAAAATATGGGTCGGAAAGTAAAAGAGATGGGGTTAGATGTAAAAAATAAAACATCATCGTCGAGTAAATGCAGAAAGATTAATCTCGGAGAAAGATCCATGTAAGTGAAATGTTACAATTACCTAAATATAGTCATAGACGTTTGTCGAAAATTTTCTGGCACGGGATCAGTTAAAAATAAACCCAGAAGCGACTTAGTAACCTCCAAAAATCCAGCCCGTGACTATAGAAAATTGCAGAAGATTGTGAAAACGAATGTAAGATGTTCACTTTTTTGATATAACGGTAAAATTTAACGAGGAAATACTAGAACCGGTCGATATATCGATCTCTTGTAAATATAAGCTGTTTTTGGATGTATTTTGATATGTTATATCGGAATTTTGTGGTCCCTGTTTTTCATATGAAATTTACTTGAAGAAAACTCCGTAAATCTGAACGATAATTATGGAACACTACAGGTGTAACTAGACAAGAGCGGATGTTTACTCATCCTAGAGTCTGGCTTGGGGGCCATAAAAACTTAGACGAGCTCACTTTTGAGCTCAGTCCCACTTTTTCCAAAGGAATAAATAGTGGAAAAGTGAGATTGAGATCAAAAGTGAGCTCGTCTAAGTTATATGGCCCCCAGGCCTGGTCTCACCTCTATCGTTCTAGGAGGTTTAGGATTTTACATTTTTTTAAGAATCGCCTTTATACGAGATGTGTAAATCTTTGTTATATTCATCCCTTACATTGTAAGAGATATTTAGGATCTGATTCTTCAAAAAGAAAAGTTTCATAGTTATCCAAATATAAAAGTATATCTAATCGTTGAATTTACCTGAAAATTGTACATATTTCCAAATCTGCCTTCTTTGCATTCCACAACATAATCAACATATCTCACTCTTTGTTATTAACCATGAAAATTATTAATTGATTGATGGATTGATCGTATATTGTTTAAAGTCCCATTTAAGAATGGTCTACTCATATATAGACGTTGAGGGGTTTCAATTTTAGACCTATTATCCACTCGGGGTGATCGTGCCAACGCCTATCCTGACAAGGAAGTTACATTCTAAGGTAATATCTGAAATTTAAGACCCGTTAACGTTACCTTCACTTCTAATGCCAAGCGCTTGTTGAAGAGGCTGTCACTACCTATGTTTACATCTTAGTTTTGACATGGCTCCGCGAACGAG
>NW_026934217.1:0-11149 GCF_032062105.1 Saccostrea cuccullata | reverse complement strand
TGTTGAAATCTAGCAAGATGTTTCTAGGTAAATACTATGAAAGCTGATGGTCTAGTTATCAGAATAGGGTTGATTTTCTTCCTCAAAGAAACTTAATCAAAAACTTCCTGAACAATGTAAAATATGTGAGTGATTGATTGAATTTTTCGAAAATTTTCCACTCATATGGAGATGTCACCATTTACTGGTAGAGAGCAGTGTATTCTGTACTATACTCGACACTCAGGACTACTGAGCAGGGAAGGATCTTTTTCGTGCAAGCACCTACTGCGACACGGGACTTCGGTTTATACGGTATCAACAGAGGAACCGCTGTACATGTCCCACAGTTGGATTCGAACTATCGAGTTCAGGATCAACACCTCACTTCACGATTTATAGAGAAGACGCTCTGAGTCAAATGCTGACTAAAGTTTTTCATAGCAATTGTTAGTCCATTATTAATACACTAATGCACGACATATTTCCCCCTCCATTATTTCCTGATCATGACAACGAGCACACGGCGGGTGTGACCGCTTGGCAGGGGATGCTCACTCCTCCATGGAATCTGATCCCACTTCTGATGTTTTCGAGGTCTGTGTTTCCTCTGCTCTTATTTTGTTATATTGTTTTATGGACTTTAAGATTGAATACTGCTCCTTATTTCCATATCCTCCTCTAACATTTCACCACCAGGGCGACTTTACATATGAGGTTGAGAATATAAAATTATTTTAACTTTTGATTGCAACACTATAATTAAAGATAAATCAGCCAAAAGAAACAAAGGAGTTGACGTGAAGGTTGTGATAATGCTTAAGGAGTATTCCGAAGAATATCCCCAACGTTTTTGATTTTATAGATCTTTGTTTCAATATTTTTGATTTATGGTATCGTTTCTGCATTGAAAGGAAAAATTATCTCCTTATAAGTTGATAGAATTATTTTCCTATTTTAACAAAATGGAAAAAAATTACAAGAAAGTAAGATGTTTCTTGCTTAATATTTGCTATTAATCAATGCATCACATGGATACCTAATAAAATATGGAGAGAAAAGTCGAATTGAAATGTTTAGAAATAGAAAAAAAATCATTAAAATAAAACAAATATTTTTTTTTTGTACTTTTGTTCAAATTCTTAAAACTAGGCACATCTGAAGAAGAACATGTTTGTTAATCATATTTTATAAGAAATGCTCATGAAAGTTTTAAATTTTACAGAAACATATTTTTTTTAAAGTTTGGCCAATCGCGATGAAAAATAAATCGATCCCAACCAGAATTGAACATTTATTTAGATACAATTAACATTTCTCGAAAAAAACTCGTCTTATTCGGAATAAAAGAAGTTTTTTTTAAATGAACTTGGCAATCAAATATATCCTTCATAGTAAATACATGAAAAAGGCAATAAACATGTTTTGTAGTTATTATGTTGAAATGTTGATGGGGTTGGTGTAATTTTTATCGGGTTAAATAACAAATTAAAAATAAATAATTTTTCCCCTAAATCTTTGCAATTTCAATTCAATTTCTCTTTAAAATATGATTGGAAAACATTTTGTGACTAGTGTCATGGTGTTTTTAACCATTGCTTTAAAAATATCCCACAAGTGATGAATTTCAATTCATAAATAATTGGTATAAAATTTAACAAAAAAGTCTATGCAGCATTTCTTTGCATATTTTATTAGACATTTATATGACGCATTCATTTACAGGCAATCTTTTAGGTAGAAAACAACTAATTTGAAAAGAAATACTTTTTTCTTTATTTTTCTTTAAGAAAATACAAAAGAAAAATTCATTGCTAATATCGGCCTTTCAATGCCTCGGGCCATTCTTTAAGAAGAATGCCACAAATATTTGTTTGATAATTACCATATCAATATTTCACCCTGAAACAGGAAATAAAATTTTATCTAAATTTCCAATCCTTCGTTAACTTTTAAACCTTTCTTTGATATCAATCTTTAACCTTAACCTTACCCTTTATCTTCAAACCTAACCTTAACCCGGTATCTTAAACTTAACCAGGTATCTTTAACCTAACCTAGTATCTTAAATTTAACCTGGTATCTTTAACCTAACCTAGTATCTTAAACCGAACCAGGTATCTTTAACCGAACCTGGTATCTTAAACCGAACCTGGTATATTAAACCTAACCTGGTAAATTAAATTAAACCTAACCTTGTATCTCAAACCTAACCTGGTATCTTAAACCTTTATTGGTATCTTAAACTTAACTTGATATATTAAACCTTACATTGTGTTTAAACCCTAAGCTTGTATATTAAACATTACCATAATCTTAAACTAGTTTCTTAAACCTAACCTGGTATCTTAAACTTAACCTGGTATCTTAAACCTAACCTGTTGTTTTAAACCTAACCTGGTATCTAAAACCTTACGTGGTATCTCAAACCTAACCTGGTAAATTTAAACATAAACGGGGATCTTAAACCTAACCGGTATCTTAAACTTTACGTGGTATCTCAAACCTAACCTGGTATCTTAAACTTAAATTGGTATCTTAAACTAAACTTGGTATCTTAAACCTTACCTGGTATCTTAAACCTAGCCTTGTATCTAAAAAATTACCTTAATCTTAAACAAGTTTTCTAAATCTAACCTGGTATCTTAAACCTAACCTGGTATCGAAAACTTTACCTGATTTATGAAACCTAATCTGGTAACTTAAACCTAACCTGGTATCTTAAACTTTACTTGGTATCTTAAACCTTACTTGGTATCTTAAACCTTACCTGGTATCTTAAACCTTACCTTTGTCTTAAACTGGTTTCTAAAACTTAACCTGGTATCTTAAACCTAACCTGGTATCAAAAACTTAACCTGGTAACTTAAACCTAACCTGGTTACTTAAACCTAACCTGGTATCTTAAACCTTACCTGGTATCTAAAACTTTACCTGGTCTTAAACTAATCCGGTATCTTTAAGTAAGATATAAAATATTGTTTCTGGTTTTTCTTAACAAGAAAAGTTAATACTTTGGATATTGATCATTTTACAAGATGTTATTTTTCTTAAACTTGTTAAAATCTTTAGGTCTAGAAATATAAAATTATTGAAACGTACTTTGTTCATTTGGGTCATAATTTTTTGAAATGTCTAATATTTAATCATGTTCCATGCGCAGATCTCGAGGGGGTGCGGTGGTCGGTCGACCTCCCCCCCCCGCCCCATCCCCTGAATTTTTAAAGATATTTTATTGATAAAAAAGCCAGTAAAAAGTGATCTTTTGACCGCCCCGACTAAAAACGGAGACTGTTTTTGTGACGCACACCCAGTTTAATTTATGACCAGAAGTAATAGATATTAAAGCATTAGAATTCATTACTTGTCAGCAAATATCTGTCACCCCCCCCCCGTCTTACTATTTTTTTTACCTTTGTGCGTGTGTGTGTGTGTGTGTTTTCGCTTATCATCAAATTTCTCCCAATTACTCCATCTCCCTCCAGCTTTGAAATAGAAATTTCACGTTTTGCAACTTTTATTTTGCTTGCCAGGAAATTGTCTTTGTAAAAGAGAAATCATAACAACAGGACAGGTTTAAAACTAGTCCCGTCCTCTAATTACCTCATCACGTACAGCGTTCACAGTCTCAGTTACATCAAAGAGCGATCGCTAGCTTTGTGTATTGGATGCCATCAAAAACCGGTTTTTGAAATGCCGTCTCAACACTTAGCGCGCGCAGACTTGGACATTCACAGAAAGTCATCGGAGAGAGAAGACGTGGAAAAGGTAGGCAGAATACTTCATAGTTAGCTTAGATTTTTTAACTCTTATTTGATACAGGTTAAATGGATTGTTTTTTTTACTGTGGTCCCACCTTTATGGAAAAAAAATCCTTGATTTAATCCATGGTAGAAAATTGCGCTGGTATCTGAATACTCTCATTATCTTGCATTATTTTTGCACTGAGTTTTTTTTAAAAATTTCTGCCAAAAACTTGACTGCATACATAGTGTAATTAAGAATACGCGGTTAAAGCACATCTACATTAAATAAATGGTTTGGTTTAAAATAACTTAAAATTGATCAAAATAAGAGAATGAAAAGAAATACATTTAATCATATAATGATGACCCAAAACAAATAATAACTTAACTTATAAACATAAGTAAGTAATAATTATTCGGAAGATTTCAATTTAAACTATATCTAATTAATAGATGAATCTCAAATCCTAAACCTGGAAAAGAGGAAATACGATATCCCATGTTTATTTCTTTTAAGATTTTAAGAACTGATACTTTACAAACGGCTTTCAGGGGAATAATAATGTGATAAGATCATTTGCAACAATAATAGTATATTTTATTTTTATATTTGGTTCTTTTTGTTTATTATAGTTGGAACGTTATCGCTGAAGGTTACAAAATAACGCTTTTGTATTTGGAGCTCTTTTGTGTTTGGAACTCTTCAGTGTCTGGAGCTCTTTTGAGTTTGTGTTTGGAACTCTTTTGCGCGTCTAAAACAGAGAAGATTTCCAATACACACTAGCTGCGGGGTTAGCGTCGTCATATAGAACAGTTTAAGCACACAGTGTCACGAACGCAGCAGAATACGGACGAAAAGGAAAGAAAACGCTAAAAGGTAAGCAATTAAGTTTTTGCTAGAATAATTTAGAATTTATATTTAAAAATAGTTTCTTCTACGTACAATTTCTTTTGATATGTATACTCCAAAATCACATATTTCCGTGTGTCAAAATGAATTTGTTCTTCTGGTTTTCATTTCATCCTTAAATGACAAATAATTATTTAAGCTTCAACAATTTTTGACAAAGAGTAATTAAGCTTCAGCATTGTTTTCATTTCGTAGATGACATAATTTCTTGGGTTTCGACATGCAAAGAAAAAAACGATAATATAATCTTAAACCTAATCTTGTATCTTAAACCTAACCTGGAATCTTAAACTTAACCTGGTATATTTGACTGGACCTGGTAACTTAAACCTAACCTGGTATCTTAAACCTAACATTAATCTTAAACTTAACCTGGTATCATAAACCTAACCTGGTATCTTAAACCTAACCTGGTATCTTAAACCTAACCTGGTATCTTAAACCTAACCTGGTAAATTAAACCTAACCTGGTATCTTAAACCTAACCTGGTAAATTAAACCTAACCTGGTATCTTAAACCTAACCTGGTAAATTAAATCTAACCTGGTATCTTAAACCTAACCTGGTATCTTAAACCTAACCTGGTAAATTAAACCTAACCTGGTATCTTAAACCTAACCTGGTAAATTAAATCTAACCTGGTATCTTAAACCTAACCTGGTATCTTAAACCTAACCTGGTAAATTAAACCTAACCTGGTATCTTAAACCTAACCTGGTAAATTAAACCTAACCTGGTATCTTAAACCTAACCTGGTAAATTAAACCTAACCTGGTATCTTAAACCTAACCTGGTAAATTAAACCTAACCTGGTATCTTAAACCTAACCTGGTAAATTAAACCTAACCTGGTATCTTAAACCTAACCTGGTATCTTAAACTAACCTGGTATCTTAAAACTTAGGGTTAGGGTTAGGGTTAGGGTTAGGGTTAGGGTTAGGGGTTAGGGTTAGGGTTAGGGTTAGGGTTAGGGGTTAGGGTATAGGGGGTTTTACGAAGATCGCTCCGGAGTCATCTCGTCAATGTCAAATTTTGTCACGTGATTTCAGTAGGCGTGGTTATTGTTTTTTTTATCTTAATACTTTGTGTAGCAAAGTATCAAAGTTTATTTTGTTATTTCCATCATACACTTTGGCTCAGTAGGTAGAGCAGCGGACTTCAGATTAAGGGGTGCCAGGGTTAGGGTTATTCCCGATGGAATCGTTCATTTTATAGGGTTAGGGTTAGGGTTAGGGTTAGGGTTAGGGGTTAGGGTTAGGGTTAGGGTTAGGGGTTAGGGTTAGGGTTAGGGTTAGGGTTAGGGTTAGGGTTGTGGGCTTGGTGTAAATTGTAACATAAATTTACACTTTTTGTAACATAAATATTCAAAAGTGTAATTTGTAACATAAATAGTGTAAATTGTAACATAAATAGTGTAATTGTAACATAAACATATTTGAGGGTAGAAAATCGATCTCTTTGATTTAATTGATTGATTTAACCCGAATTTCCTCTGTTTTAAGATTTCTAACCCTCTGGGTTTCAGCGTTCTATCTTTATTATTAGCTGAGATAGTACTGATTTATGTTACAATTTACACAATAATTAACCGAATATTTTTATGTTTTTAATCCCTAAATTGAAATCATTTTAGTATTTAAAAGTTATAAATAAATATTTTTATATTGTTTTACTGTAAAAATTATTGATTTTTCCTACAAATAATTCTGATAAATGACCACAAAGTTTATGTTACAATTTACACTTTCTAACCCTGGGGTTAGAACAGAATTATTGAAATTTACAGGTTTTGCCTGTTTTATGCTCTTGTACACTTTTTATTGATATGGTTTACTTCTATAATGAAATATTAAACAGGAAAGAACAAGTTTTGACCTTAATATTTAAATCATTGGGTCATCAAATTATTTTTTCAAAAATAACACAGTATTTAGAGTCTAAAATAATAAATATATGTAGAAAGAACAGAAAATACAATGTTTCTAATTGTATTTTAAAAATATAACATGTTTTATATTGTTCGTAATACTTACTTTGACAAAATATTAAGTCGCAAAAAAAAATAAAAGCATAAAGTGATTTTAAAATGTCGCGACATCATTTTTGCCATAAATTTTGTCGAATGCGTAAAAAATTAAATTATACCACTTTATATTTGTACGGTTACCTTAGACGAAGAAAAAATAACCCTGACTTTACTTTAATTATCTGTATATTCAAGAAAAACAAGAAAAAAGTATATTCATAACCCTGGGGTTTGAAAGTGTAAAATGTAACATAAACATTTTTAAACATTTTGCACTGTAATGATTGCATTAAAGTAGATTATGTCATGAATTCACAAAATTTAGCATCATTATAAGTGTTCGTAATACTCAGTAAGTCTAAAAATTATGTCGCGACTACAGAAGGGCCAATTAAGTTATTTCGACATGTCGCGACTCCTGATTGGCTCTTATTTTTGTCGAATAGGTATCAATATGCAATTTTTTTGCTTTATAATAGTACGGTTTACTTAGACGAAGAAAAATAAATTTTATTTCTTCTTTAATTATCTGTATTCTGAAGAAATAAAAGGAAAATGTATTTTTGTGGGGACTTAGAAATTTTCACCTTAAATGCTGCTTACCTCTGAGCAGAGGTCATTTGGAGAGAAGCTGACAGTTATTTATTTTAGTTTCAGGTTATTAATATTAATTAAAAGTAGAGTTTACTCTAATTTCAAATATATATTGAAAGGTAAATAAATATAAGCCAAAAAGGGAAATATGACTCTGGGGTTAGAAAGTGTAAAATGTAACATAAATATTTTTTAACATTTTGTACTGTAATAATTGCATTAAAGTAGATTATGTTATGAATTCACAAAATTTAGCATCATTCTAATTGTTCGCAATACTCAGTAAGTCGAAAAATAATGTCGCGACTGAACAAGAGATACTTTAGTGATTTCGAGATGTCGCGACTACTAATTTGTCGTAATTTGGGTCGATTACGTATCAATTTGAATTTTTGTGCTTTATAATAGTACGGTTTACTTAGACGAAGGGAATTAATTCTTATTTCTACTTTTTTTCCCTTTATTTACATGTATTCTTATAAAAAAAACACTGTAAATGAATTTTCTTAAATCTGGGGGTTAGAAAGTGTAAAATGTAACATAAATAAAAACTGAACCTAATGCACTGTTATTGTTGCAACAAAGTAGAATATGTGATGAATTAACTAAATATACCTTGATTCTAACTGTCCCCAATACTTAGTTAGTCGAAAAATCATGTCGCAACAAAGCAAGGACCAATTAAGTGATTTCGACATGTCGCGACTCCTGATTGGCTCTTATTTTTGTCGATTACGCATCAATTTGAAATTTTTTGCTTTATGATAGTACGGTTTGGTTAGACGAAGAAAATTAAATCTTATTTTTACTTTAATTCGTTGTATTTTAAAGAAATAGAAGGAAAATGTATTTTTGCTGGGACTTAGAAATTTTCACCTTAAATGCAGCTTACCTCTGAGCAGAGGTCATTTAGAGTGAAGCTGTCAAATATTTCTTCCATTTTCAGGTTATTCATATTAATTAAAAGTAGATTTTCCTCTAATACCAAATATAAATTGAATAATAAGCAAATATCAGCCAAAAAGGGAAATGTAAAATCTGACTCTGGGGTTTGAAAGTGTAAAATGTAACATAAATCAATTTTTGAACTTTATGTCCTTTTCTAATAGAAAATAATAGAAAATGCATTGATTAATCAAAATATAACATATTTATAATTGTTCGCAACACTCAATTTGTCAAAAAATTATGTCGCAATGAATTAATAGGAACTTAAGTGATTTCGTCATGTCGCGACTCCTGATTGGGTCTTATTTTTGTCGAATACGCATGAACCTTATATTTTTGGATTCAAAATTGTACGGTTTACTTATACGAATGAAAATAAATCTTATTTCTACTTAAAATCCCTGTATTTTAAACAAAAGGGAGGAAATTTTATTTTTGTTCGGACTTAGAAAAATTCACTTAAAATGCTGCTTACCTCTGAGCAGAGGTCATATAAAAGATAACTGAGAGATTTTGGCATTATATTTTGATTATTTAACTTGAATTGAAGTATTTTTTCCTAAAATATTTCTTTCATACTGATTTATAAGAAGATAGGGCCCAAAAAGGAAATGTAACAAATATTTATGTTACAATTTACACTTTTGGTTTTTGTCCATACTCAGTAACTAGGCCCTAAAGGTCATTTAGAAAACGCTACAGTTTGTGTTTGTCACCATAACAATGTCCTCTAACAAGGGTTATGACCTACCTCTATATTTAGACCTAACCCCAGACCAAGCCCATTCTCTCTTTACATGATATAAAAAATTATGTTACAATTTACACTTTTCAAACCCTACTTATTTTTTTAGGGTTGCTTATAGCAACAAAAAATTATGCCACCGCTTTTGAGGTTTTTAAATAATTTTAAGGGCCACAAAGAGTTTTTCTGTAGCACTTAAAATTACCCGGGGGGTTAGGATTAAAAAAGTGTAAATTGTAACATAAATAATTTTTGGGGTAAAAAGTTAGGCTAAGGGATATTTTTCAGCAAACACTTTTTTTGCCCAATTTAAGTTAGCTACAGCCAAGAAAACCAAAAAATCTAAAACATTTCCAAAAATTATCGGAATCTGCCGGTTTTTAAGCAATTTATGCTATAAGACGTTAAGAATTTTCAAAACACTGAGAAAAATGTGGAGTTGGATATACCCCAAGACATGAAATTTTTTATTCGATTTTTATGCCGTTTTTTTCTTACATGGGGTTAAAAAGGGTTTTGAAACACAACATTGAGGGGTTTAGCTACAATCCTAAACCCAATATTGAACCCGCTAACCCCGTTCGTTTATAAGCCCAAATGATTTATGTTACAATTTACACTTTTGATTTTTCAGACCCTAGGGTTACATATTTAAACCTAGGGTTAGGTATAAATAACAATTTATTTTTGTTAATTGGGTCGAAAACTACTAATTAATAATCTCAGATAATTCCTAAAACGCTTTATATATAATATATAAAGTCTTAAACTTTATGTTACAAAAAGTGTTAATAAGCCCATAATTAGGGTTAGGGTTAGGGGTTAGGGTTAGGGGTTAGGGTTAGGGTTAGGGTTAGGGTTAGGGTTAGGGTTAGGGTTAGGGGTTAGGGTTAGGGTTAGGGTTAGGGTTAGGGGTTAGGGTTTTTAGGGTTAGGGTTAGGGTTATTAGGGTTAGGGTTAGGGTTAGGGTTAGGGTTAGGGTATAGGGGGTTTTACTCCGGAGTCATCTCGTCAATGTCAAATTTTGTCACGTGATTTCAGTAGGCGTGGTTATTGTTTTTTTTATCTTAATACTTTGTGTAGCAAAGTATCAAAGTTTATTTTGTTATTTCCATCATACACTTTGGCTCAGTAGGTAGAGCAGCGGACTTCAGATTAAGGGGTGCCGAGTTCGATTCCCGATGGAATCGTTCATTTTATAGCTCAATTTATTTTTTCTAAAGTTGAAAATCGATGATTAATTACTGATCTATTTGAGTCAAGTATTATTACATATTTAGGTTTTATACCTTTTTGTCCAAATCTTGCTTGGAAATCATTTGTTTGGATATATAGAGAAATCATTGAATTCACAAGGAAGGAAATGTTACAGTAAAAAAATAATAATTTAATTTCGTATAACAAGAATAATTCCCTTCCGCTCCCTAACCCCTCTTTTTTATCATACATTTTGGTACAACTCTTACTCTAAAGAATGTTTATTAGCTTATTGATTCAGCTTTGACTCTTTGTTACGGGTAGGGTAATGGGGCTTTTATTGTAACTCCTGGTAAGTTGCATCTTGCCAATGCCCCCAAAAATCACGTGATAATTGTAGGTACAGTTTTACTGATATATTTTTTTTCATAGAGAGTTTTAAAACCTTTACGTCAGTTCTATTTTTATTATCACGTGCATACTTGTACGTTTAAACCGCCATTTTACTACTCAAGACAATAGGAAGATGTCAAAGAAAATCAAAGAATCCGGTAAGTGGAATAGAGGAAAAGGAATCTTTTCTTAATGCTTGAGATTTAAATATTTTCTGAGAATAAAACAAACTTCAATATGTGGATGAAAAATGACCGAGTTAATAAGAAATAAAGTAGTTTTTACGATTATCAAAATTTGAGATATAGATAAGAGAAAATGACTTTAGTTGAAGATATAAGTAATACCGTATTGAATACCACAGTGAATACCCTGATCTGAAGTGTAAAAATTGCGTTATGAAACAAGCAAATAGATAAATATCTTCTCTTGACCCGATAATATGAATCATAGGAAATGAGATATTGTGATAGTTTTCAAATCGAAATCAATAGAAATGGATAGCGAAAAAATCACACCGGATTTATGTAGTTTATAGAGTTTGAAATGATATAGATTTCCATTATAATTAGAAATTAAAGCATATAAATTAAAACTTTGTTCAAATTACCC
>NW_026934216.1:0-11394 GCF_032062105.1 Saccostrea cuccullata | reverse complement strand
TTCAAGTTCACAAATCATTATGTAATATTTACATTTCCAATAAATTTCCCCTGTGATTCTTTACAAAATAAAATGCAGTATATTTTCTCATGAATTACATTAGGTATGTACCACGAATAAGCATGAATATCTCCATTGTTACATCATAATACCACTCTTGACGTCAAAAAGTAAAAAAAATATAGTGCACACTGTTTTGTTTTAAAAATGACAGTTGAACGGCATAAATTTATGGCAAGTCATCAGAAAAATAATGTAAATATAAGAAATGAATTTAATTTTTTGAAGATTCATGAGGTATATGAAAGTTCTACAATGCTTCATGCCGGCGTGAAGCGTCGTAGTTCATAACCTCATGAATCTTCAAAAATTAAATTCCTTTCTTAATTAAACTTTTAAATATAAAGCTCTGAACACATGGGAATTTTGAAGAATCAGTCCTTCCAATTTTATTTAAAACATGTAAATAAAGAAAATAAACTGCTCAAAATATTTTATATCATGATGGTACACAGGTATAAGATTATTTTATTGCAAAATGTTACAATTTTTTGGCATCAAGGCACAGTGTATAGGAATGTATCGGTTTATATATTGTTGCAGCCGTAGTACATGTGTATATTAATCGTTGTAATTATTTAAACAATAAAAGGCCCAAGTGGGTTTAATACATAAATTTTTTTCTACAATAGCTGTGATGTTAATTTTCATACCAATAACCAAAGGAAGGCATTCTATTGTTTACATTTATTCATTCTGAATAAATCATCATTTAAGGTTCATAAACCCTCTGCTCACTCATATGAAATTTTTCTTTAACTTTTATGATTTTCCAAAGTAAATGTATATGCTGAATAAAATACAAACAATTTGTCATTAAAAGTTATCTCTCTTATCAGAGTATCATTGTACCTTAAAGTAGGATTAAAAAGATAACTTACTGTTTTATTGATATGTACATCATAGTAAGTTTCCTTGATGGAACAGCCGCTGATCAAGAAATCTGTACAGGTGACATGCCAAGTGTTGTTCATGAACTGATAAACGGCAATAGTTTTCTAAGAAATAAAAAAAATTATTCAGTAGATGTAAAGATGAATCTACATGTATGATGTGTTTGTTTACTAGCTGTGTACACCATAAGTATGTTATGCTGCTATCTGATCTATCACACAAAAACGAGAGGAAGAAATTCTAAATGTCTGTGGAAACTATGCATAGTACTACTAAGCACTAGATTTGTAAATAAGATTAGAAAAAAAAAATTCAATTTTAATTGTTGTTTCCTTATAGATGGGAAGTGGAAAGGCTGCCAAGTCAAAAGACAAGATAGGACACAGGAGGGTGGACAAAACAGGAGCTGTAACGTATAAAAAGGTAATGAATTGTAATACATCATTACATTGTAATATAATTAGATCTTATTTTAAGGAATGAAGCTTATTTCAGTTTATGTTATATGATATAACAATTAAACATAACTTGGGGCAGGGGGCAGTTTACTCTTTATAAACAGTGAAGCGATTTGGAGTGGGGTGGGGTGGGGGGGCAGAGACCATAGATTCATTGACTAAAAAATTAAGGTTGGATGTGTGTTGTGGGGAGGGGTGGGGGTGGGAGGGGCTCTACAATGATGGAACAGAAAAATGCTTTGATAAGAAAATATAAGGTACTATTATCAGGGATTTTCCACTACCCCGTGTAGGGCCGAATATGGGCCCCATTCCCAATTGCAAAGCCCCTCCCTTTTTCCCAAAAATGAACTGCCTATGTTCAGTTTTTCAAAGAAGAAGAACTCAAGTAGGTAACTTGGACATAATTCACAAAATACAAACATGTTTAGGTTTGGAAATTTGAATGAAATGAACAAAATTTTGAAGAATCTTGGGTAAAACTTTATTATAATGATCAATTCTCTGATTCATAGTGCTGAATAGCTAAGTAAAAGATCAATTTTTATGTATCTTAACTTCTTAAGTATTTATTTCTTGAAAAACATCATACAATAAAATTTCCCAATAAGTGATAAAATCTCGTAAAATTCCCAATTCCAAGGGCCTGGGCCCCATTCCCAAAAGTGAGTGGAAAATCCCTGTGTCAGTATAATACCTCATTATAATTATCTACACAACACGTTAACTGATTGGTTCTAGATTATCACGTGACCGGGCCACAAATCTTCATGTTTCACGGTCGTCGGCATGCTTTTCATCATATTCCACCTCTTGGGATACCTAGTGCATTTTCCCGCAATATACATGATATAGTTATCGTTCATTGAAAGAAAACTCGGAGAGTAGTAGACATCACAATAGCCTGGTTTACATCACAAAATTGCTGATTAGCAGTGTTTTCCCTAAGAACCGACTATCGGCCAAATTGACCACTTCAATTGACAAAAATGTTGCTCTGAAATAAAAATTTAATGTTAGGTCCACAGAGATTCTGTTCATAAACCTCAGCCGCTAGCCTGGTACAACTGATCTCTAACCCTTTACTTAAAAATAAAGGAAAAACACTGGTTAGTGATGTATCAAAAGGTTGCAGTAAATTTAGTAATACATTAAAATGAAAGTTAATTTGAGAGAAAATATAAGGTAGTGTTCCTACTAGCTTAGATAACTCACATAATTTAGAACAAGATATTACTCTGACACTGTATTCCATTGATCAATTGTCTTAATACAATAATGTAGCTTGTTAAATCATCTTTGCATGTTCAGCATCTTCACACAGGAGTAAAAGTAAACGAATGTGTCCAAATTTGACACATTGATCAGTGTTAAGGAATTTAAAAAGATACAATAATTAAAAAATCGTGAAATTAATAAGAATTTCTCTCTTTTTTTGGACCTTATTGCATGTAATATGTATGTCATTTTTTCATGTTGTTATTTCTGAATCTTCATTATCTATGATTGTAAATAAAAAACTTTGGATGGTTAACCAAAATTAAGGAGAGGCTCATTGCAAAATTACCTGATATGATTAAAGCTTGATAAGTATAGAATGCCTATATACATGATATAAGTATACATGTATGTACTACAAATAAAAATAATTGTGCCGTAATATACAGTATTTGAATGATATTGATTTAGTAAATGTCACATCTTTATAAATAACATTCGGTTGGTGGATTTAGGAGTAGCATTTGAGGCTACTACCTGCAGCTTATTACAATGATTATAGATTGAATGCTGAAATGAAAAAAAGGAGGAAAAAAATGAACCCCAGTAGGAAACCATATTGATTTTATAGGCTCAGCTTCCTTAACTAGCTTTAAGGCCGTGAGTGACAAATAGTGGGAAGACCTTTAATAGTGATGGGTATAAGAGAAAGATTACTTCAGATTAGTTACACACGGTAGAAGGATCCTTGGTTTAGGTTCATTGGGACCTGACCAAGAATCACCTGAAGTTAAACATGTTAAAAGGTGAAACTATGAACAATGGGTTTTGATATTAGGGATGTAAAAGATTAAAATAAATATAAATTGATGTGTTAGTTGTCTCTTTGGGGGAAAATAATTCAGTCTGTGCACACACATCTGCTAAGAAGCAGCTTTGAAGATGTTGAATTTTTTAAAAAGTAGCTGATTTTGCCTATTTTTTTCAGTTTATATTTGATCAATTTGTGATTGTTTGTAAAATTATGAACGATTAGCTCAATCATAAAATGTGTAACTTCTGTCTGCATACTACAACATATGCTAATATGAAATGACTTTAAGGCATAAATTATTCTATAGGTTGACCTTTCATTTCAAACTCATTTTGCTTAATCGCATCTGAAAAAGCCCCACAAAGCATCCCTCAGCATAAAGGATATTGAGATAACGAACTGTATTCAATATCAAAGTCCATAGTGAATAAACAAATTTTTTTTGATTTTTACTTGGTGTAATTGTAAGAGGTTTTTTTTTCTTAGAGTTAGATAAGTTGAATGCTAACAATATGGACTCAAATCCTGCCCAGGAAAACAGGCCTTTCTTTTGGATATGACCATATAAACTGAGTTCCCATCTCCAAACAGATACTTGCATGAAAATTCTATAAGTACTCAGCTAGTGGCAAGGTACAGGTCAGATTCTGCTAACTTCCACTAATCATGGTTGAGTTTCAAAACATCATTGAATAAGAAATTCACAAATGGGGCATAAAGGAACTAATTAAGCACTCCAATTACTGTAGATTTCTGTATAACACTCATGAGATAAAATTTTTCTAGACATTCATTTGAATTTTAACAATCATGTTTAACATCGCTGAAATACAACCATGACAGTCTCTCAGGCCAAAATAAAATTATAGTTTGTTTGGAATTGCCGCCCGCCTCATTGAAATACCCCCCGCCCAAAAAATTTTATTGGCAAAATATTGGAAATATTTTTTTTACCGTCTTATGTCAGACATTGCTTTTTACAAGTTAGTTCGTTCTTCGAAATAGTTTTTTAAAGTTGGGTTTGAGCTCACATAAATTTAACAACACCGGTCAATAAAACGCTTTCTTCATAGTATTTATGATATAGGGAATATAGGTGGCGATTTGACAAAATGAAAGCCGCCAAAATGTCAGACCAAGTTGGATCAGTGGATGTGAAAACATTCAAGCGTTGAAGACCAGAACATTTATGCATCTTCATAAAAATAAAAGGTGAATAAAAAATTAAATGGAATGATACACCGATACCTGGAAAGAGCTATTGTAATAGATTGCCCTTTGAACTTGATAGGATAAGTCCCGTCATGTTGAAATTGAAAATGATCGTTCAGTTCCCAGTTAAAAAATTACATGGGTCATAAATGTTTATTCCCAAATACAAAAAGAAAAATGTTGTCTGTCAGTATGAAAAGTCTTTGAAACTTAGTGTTAGAACTGATTCATGGCGAACACTCTAGAACATACCTAGCACCCCCCTCCCGTTTTTCCACAAAACATTCCAACTATTCATAAGAAATTTTGTGTGGTTCGCACTCTTTGTAAGGGTTGTCTTAATGAAGGGCTAAATTTCAAAGAGAAATGTTATGAAATAAACTAATGAAATTGTTTTAAAAAGATTTGTAAAGAAATTGTTTTAAAAAGATTTTTAAAATAAAGAAAAAAGTTTGACGCTGAAAGAGCTCTTTGACTTTCAATAGATAAGCAAATCTAACATCGAAGAAAGATTGATACTTGAGTACCGTTCTGTTTATATTTTAGACAAAAATGATATTAATCAACTAAAAGAAAGAGGGAAATTAACGAAAATCACCACTGTTCATTGTGATTTTTAGTTTCTATTTATAAGCTTCAATTTTCAAAAAAAAAAAAAAAAAATTCCCTCCCTCCCTCCTGGGTCTGAAAACCCCCAGGCGGCAATTCCAAACAAACATTTTTTTAAGGATGGCCTCAGATCAACAATTCCTTCTCTGAAGATGAAGCTCAAAATTCCTGCTATAGCAATATTTAGCTTAGAACTATGAGTTAGATCTATGAGTCATTTCATTGAAAAACTTCTGAATCAAGATATCTCAGGATTCAGGGTAAAATACTGTAAACCATTTTTAGCTCTACTGGTCAGAGACCAGAAGAGCTTATGCGATAGTAATGCGTCCGGCGTCCGTCCGTCTGTCCGTCTGTCTGTCTGTCCGTCTGTCTGTAAACAATTTTTCAAAATGCTACTCCTCCTACAGTTTTGGTCTAATTTCAATATAACTTGGCACACAAGTAGACTGCACTAAGATACATCATTCTGTGTATCGGTTTTTGATTTCGATGAACGGTGTTGCCATGGTTACTAAAAATAGAAATTTCTGTGAAATTCCTTCAAAATGCTACTCCTCCTACAGTTTTGGTCTGATTTCAGTATAACTTGGCACACAAGTAGAATACACTAAGATACATAATTCTGTGTATTGGTTTTTGATTTCGATGAACGGTGTTGCCGTGGTTACTAAATATAGAAATTTCTGTGAAATTCTTTCAAAATGCTACTCCTCTTACAGTTTTGGTCTGATTTCAGTATAACTTGGCACACAAGTAGACTACACTAAGATACATAATTCTGTGTATCGGTTTTAGATTTCGATGAGCGGTGTTGCCGTGGTTACTAAAAATAGAAATTTCTGTGAAATTCTTTCAAAATGCTACTCCTCCTACAGTTTTGGTCTGATATCAGTATAATTTGGCACACAAGTAGAATACACTAAGATACATAAATCTATATATTGGTTTTTGATTTAGATGAACGGTGTTGCCGTGGTTACTAAAAATAGAAATATCTGTAAAATTGTTTCAAAATGCTACTCCTCCTACAGTTTTGGTCTGATTTCAATATAACTTGGCACACAAGTAGAATACACTAAGATGCATAATTTTGTGTATCAAATTTTAATTTTGATGAACTGTGTTGCCGTGGTTACTAAAAATTGAAATGTCTGTAAAATTGTTTCAAAATGCTACTCCTCCTACAGTTTTGGTCTGATTTCAATATAACTTGGCACACAAGTAGACTACACTAAGAACATAAAGAGACTTTATCAACGATCATTATTCTATATATTGCTGTTGTAAAGTTTCAAATCCCAGCTGCTTAAGTACTCTTCTCTTCCTTTGCTATAAGTTCAAACCAGTAGAGCTTCAGTCTCGACAGAGACTTCTGGTTTATTCGCGTGCTAGAAATTTTCGCGAAGTTTGCGAAAACCTCATCATTGCGAATATTTCTCGCCGCGAACTAGTACTTTCAGTATATTCATCTATTAAAAACAGATGCAAAAAGGCTTGATCACGAAA
Source organism: Saccostrea cuccullata (assembly GCF_032062105.1). Taxonomy (NCBI): domain Eukaryota; kingdom Metazoa; phylum Mollusca; class Bivalvia; order Ostreida; family Ostreidae; genus Saccostrea; species Saccostrea cuccullata. The sequence continues at coordinate 4,620 of NW_026934216.1, read as the reverse complement.
ATTAATCGTCGCGAACTAGGTTATCCCTGGTAAATTGGGAAATAAAGTCGTCGCGAATAAAAGTTGGTTTACAGTATACCCAACAAATGCCCAAAGAATAAGTGTTTAGGACAGACTTAATTCCAAATCATTTCAACTATGGTATTCAAAATATCAATTATTGATATATCGAAGTACAGTAAAACTCGGATATAACGAAGTCACTAGGACCTATAAAATTACTTTTCTATATCCATAATTCGTTATATCAGTACAAGGAATTCGTTAAATTTATATAGATGGGGATCCAGTATGACTTTGCTATATCCATGAATTCGCAATATCTGTGTTCATACTAAACAAGTTTTACTGTATTGCTGTACTTGATTAAGGCATTTATCATGTCTATAGCATTGTCTGTGTATTTTGTAGAGGTCCACTTCGGAGCTGATGGCGGCTATACAGCTAGGCATTGGTCAGAGTGTTGGTGGACTCTCCTCAAAACCTGAAAGAGATCTCCTTATGCAGGATTTTGCCGTCATTGAAAGCGTGTTTTTTCCATCGTAAGTTCTACTGAATCATATGAACTGTATATATATCTGATTATATTATTTTTCCCTTGTAACAGGAAGCCATTGTAAATCTGTTCTCATTTTGGTTATCATATTATCACTAACTTGTTATTATATAAAAAATTCAATTTTCACCATATATTATGAAATGATTGTACATGTACATGATGTACACACCAAATAAAATATTTTTACAGAAACCATGGTAACTAACACTTGTGATACAGTATCTGTTCAAGTTGCAATTATAATAGTTACTGTAAACATATAACAGTGTATAAAATTTGGATGTGTATTCTTTTTATTGCTTTTGATGGAAAGAAACCTCATTTTATTCAAGTACAATGCTTAATTCTTGCACACATATATATAAATAATACAGAATATTAGGAACTGCAGTAATTCAAATTGACACTAACATGTTCAGAAGTCAATTTTTGCCAAATATTGTACACGCATAATATAATATATTTGCAGTAATTTGAAGTTTGTAAACTTACTGTGACAATAAAATTTGAATTTAGAGAGCATTTCTTAACAGTTATATTAACTTTTCCTTTTCCAGAGAGGGGAGTAACCTGACCCCGGCTCATCACTGTAGTGACTTTCGTTTTAAGACCTACGCTCCCATCGCATTTCGATATTTTCGGGAACTGTTCTCTATTCAGACAGATGATTTTCTGGTAAGTTTAAGGGCCTTAGGGGTGACCAAGATATGGCATAATCAATTTTTTTTTTGATATTTTAAGTACAGTTAAACTTGTCTAATCCCGAATAATGTAAAATCTGAAAACTTTTTAATACGATGTTAAAGTTCTTTTCATTTTGATTTTAAAAATATTGATTTTTTTTAGCTTTCGCTATGTGATCAACCAATGAAAGAGCTGTCTAACCCAGGGGCAAGTGGCAGCATCTTTTACCTGAGCGAGGATGATGAATTCATCATAAAAACAGTACAACACAAAGAGGCCGACTTTTTACAGAAACTGTTGCCTGGCTACTACATGGTAAGAGACAGCCAATCAAGATTAACCATTTTTTTGAACTTATCAGCCAATGAAAGCCATGTTTGGTAACACACTAATCAGAATCACTCAGCAGAGAGTAAACAAAAATAGGTGTTCACCTCATTCCATCCAATCAAAATTAACGTTGCATCAATTTGCACCAGATTTCTTATCAGAATCAGTTAAATAAAAATTTGTCAATACTGTATGCTAACTTTTATTCGTACGCTACAAGTATTTGGAAGTCTCATATCATTCTTTTTCTCTCAGTAACTGCTTACCATTGATTTTTATGTTTAATATGTTGAATGCTTCCTACTTGCAAAAGTAAAAAGTCAAAGATTACATTTAAATTGAAAAATCCAGAAGAAAAAGTTTTCGCAAATGCTACTTGATTTACAGTACTGTAGTGTTTTGATAAGCAACACTAAACAAATAGCCCTAGATTCTGCTTAGGTTCAAAAACTTAATTTTTCTTGTTTGTGTGTTTTGTACTTGGTCAATAATGGGATCCACATGATTCGAGTGTCCTTGGTGAGAACTGAACCATTGTACACTTTTATCTCTGGTATTGATGTGAACAAATTCTGAGAATAAGAACATGGGCGGATACTTTGTGAAAAGGCCCTAAGTAGAAATGAAACTGTAAACTAACTTTTATTTATACCAGAAAAATACTGGCAAGTTTTGTCATCTTTTATTTACTGGTGAATATTTTTACAAGCGAGTTATTTATTTAGTTTTGTTTACCTCGGTGGCAATTATCATCATGATCATGATATCATTTTAAAATTGATGATTAGTGAATGAACGTTGTGAATAGTAGATGGTTTACAGTATTGCATGTGGAATAGATTGATATTTCTCTTCATTCAAACAAATCCTGGCAGGCAGTAGAAAGTGTAATACCGTATACAAGCAGAATTTTAAGTGATGATTTAATTTTGGCATTATTAGCGAGGGCGTTGAGATCGCTAAAATTTCATATCGCTCAAAATTAATTTACGTTTTATTTGTAATAGCTTCTTTAGTGAACATTTTAAAATCACTAAACTTGCATCTCGCTAAAAATAAAAACTATTTTTTTAGACAAATCGCTAAATTTGCATCTCGCTAAATTTCCACTTATACGGTGATTATTACCGTGTATCTTTTATTGTATATATATTAATGTACCCAGTAGGCTTGTAACAATTATTTCATTGGATTAGAATAACATCGCATACTAATACCATTATAAATTGTAAATAATTGTTGGAAATAAAGTGAAATGTGTACTGTAAACCAACTTTTATTCACCTGCAAGTTTCATAGATTTTTACCATGTTCATTTGGAAAAATATTTCTATGCCACTTTTTTTTATTTGATTGTGTATAAATGAAGTATGAATTTTAAATTTTATAAAAGGAGCCATAATGAAGAAGAAATTGCATGGATTTAAAAAGAACAAAAATTACAAACATAAGTTTTCGCAAATAAAAGTTGGTTTACGGTACCCAGCAATTAAATGAATGATCAAGGTGAATCATATCTCTGTAGACAGAGTCAGTTGAACATGTTGAAAATATTTAAAAAAAAAAAAAAAATCTGTATTTATTTAATGAATCCGCTTATGTATTTATTCAGTAAACTTTATTGTGCAAGTGTTGTGGAAACCAATAACATAACCACTGTCCAGTCAAATGATAAAATTTATACTGTACCTGAATATACTCCATGAGACTTCATCAATAAGAGTATACTGTTTACTTGAGATGTATATCTGTAGACATAGTTGCTCTGTTATTCTTATTAACCGATGATATAAAAAGTCTCTCCTAATTCTCTGTCATTCACAAGTACTTGTATTTGGATTGGTTTTGTTAGATATATGTCTTTGTCTTCTAATAAGTGTCTTTAAATATTTCTATACTTTCAAAAATCAGGGGGGGGAGGGAGAGTAAAGAAATTGTTTTTAACTTCTTGAAGGTGTAATATTTTATAGTATACTTGAACTGTAGTGTTAATCACAGCAGAGTTCTTAACATGTTAAAGTGTCATACGTATAAACATCATGATAAAAACTGTTGTTTTGCAGTAGATGTATTATTTAAACTAGCTGTGGAATACTGTAATTCGTTTTAATTCCACGGTGTTAAAATTTCACGATATCTCAAAAAGTTCCAATAGAGACGGTTTTAATTTCAAGGTGCAAGAAATTAATTCAAAATTTTCGTATCAGCATTTAAATGTTTTTAAAAACTAATAATAACATTCACGATCGGTTTAATTTCACTGGAAAATGATAAATTGAAAATATAGGAAAACTAGATGCTGTCATGAGACAGTAATACCCGCACTAAGGTGTTTGCCTCTAAATACACGCTCCTACATATTGGGCGGCTTTCCAAAGAAATAGTCAAAATAATTCTATAATTTACATGTATTCATCAAATTGAGTATGAAATTCTCAGACCCTGTGACCTATAACTCAGAACCTCTTATATTTATGTTATACATGTTTAATAATTCATTATATACCAGTCTGAATTTTATTATTGATGTAAATTCATGCACGGATCTGTCGGGGGGGGGGGGGGGGGGGGGGGGTCAGGACCCGACCCCCCCTGGAATTTACAAGGTTAAAAAATGTATATACTAAAACAAGGAAAAAAAAGTTACAATGGACCCCCCTTGGAAAATGCAGATCCCCCCCTGGTAAACACGAATATGTGTAAAATAAGTATGAAAAGTTAAACATTTGCGGCAATAGAAGTCACCACTACTCCCACCCTACCCCCCACGATATAGGTTTTTGACGTTTGCGTGTGTTTTACTTTATTTTTTTTTTGACTGTCAATTTCTGGGATAGGAATTTTTTTGACTGAGGTGGACCCCCCCCCCCCCCGGAAAAAAATTCTGGATCCGCGTCTGAAATTAGATTTTGATATATGTTTTGCTCATAATAGGACCTTTTTAAATTTACTAACCCCCCCCCCCCTCGACACCACAATCACACAGCACATACTTTTTGGAATAGGCTAGATGGAAAAGGTTTGTTAAAATTTAATATCGTTTGTTA
>NW_026934215.1:0-11273 GCF_032062105.1 Saccostrea cuccullata | reverse complement strand
TTTGCTTTGAGAATCCCTATGGTTTTGCAGAATAGGCTATGCTGCAAGGCGCTGCGCAAAATTTGTAAGCGAAATATTCCTTGTATCAGTCGCATCATTCGCAGTTTTAACATATTCAAAACAATTTTTACGAGTTGAACAGTTTTTGATTTTTTATTAACCATGCATTTTATGTACCACGTCATGATGATGCGACCGGAAAATCATATGCACAAAAAGATCGGCCGCGGTTGCGTCAGAAATAATCTTTTTCTTGTTTAATTCCACAAACCCTTTCTAGTGCGAGTTTACAATTGTAACAAACATCAATTTGTGCACATAAATGAGGAATAAGTGAAATTCAAACAGTCTTAAATACCCCGCAGTCATCGGTTGCTATGTTAAAAATGCAACTTCTGTTAAAAAAAGAGTGCTCGCATTATTAAACGCAACGGTGGAAAATTTATTAAAATTCAAAACATGCAAACATGATAGTTTTTGTTCATTTTAATACCCACCATGACTTGCGGTTTTAACGCCTTGTATAGTATCCGATGAAATTGAGGCTCTCTACGGCAGCAAATAAAGCGTAATTTCACTATAATAGTGAGATACCACTATTATAGCGGAATTTACGTTTCCCCCCAACCTGCATATTACATGTACAATGCTACTAACGCATTGTTTCTACTTTGAACACACTTCGAGGACAGTATTACTACTTACTTACTACAATGCTTACGACACATCATTACTACTGAATATAAGTACATTATATACACAATTCAACAAAATGTTTACTTCAAACAACTTTACCAAAAAATGTACTGCGGCGAAGTAACTTGGCAGAATTTGCATATATACTGTTACTTAAAATAAACATTAAACTGAAATACTCTTACCTCAGAAGTGAGAGGATTTCTGGTACATATGAAGATAAATAACAATGAAAGACGTGGTATATCTGGCAAGGGAACAACGTGTCCTTCTCTGGTGCCTGCTACGCCCAAACTGACCAGCACGAGCTATTTAAAAACCTCACACGTCCAGTTTAAACTGGAGTTTAAACCATCTATATATAGTACTATGGACAAACGTTTGGGATTTAAAATACTAATTACAAGGGTAAAATTCTATGAAACACGGTTTGGACATTAAATGTGACAATGTCCAACTTGAAAAACGAATTTTTCAAAATAAAAGGTTTAGTGATCTTTTTCGCATAGTTAATCAAAAAGCCTAAGCCGTATTCATTTCGTTAAGTAGAGGATGAAAAAAGGGTGATCCCTTCTTTTTGGGATTAGTACCATATACAGTATATTCGAAGAATGTGCTGTTTTTGTTGATGTTTTTTTTATTTGTGACTGGGCTGTTTTCTTCATTTTTGTAGTATTTAAATCAAAAATGTCTGCTTTACATACACAACCCTGACTTTCAGTGTTATTTAATTTTTGTAATAAAATAGCAAAATATAACATTGAACCTCCCTCCCCAAATCGGGGAAAAACAGGATGGTTTGTGAATTTTTGAAGCGGCTCTCCTATCCAATTAGAGAAACATGGTTTGGTTTTCAACATTGGCTAGTTTCTCTTTCCACTTTTTGCTTGCTTGTTTTTTTTTGTTTTTTTTTTTCGTTTAGTTCATTTATTTTGTTTATGGTTTTTTTTTCTCACAATTTTTCAGAGGGTTTTGACACCATACCCCTGCCTCCGAGAAAAAAACTTTAGATACTCTCTCTCTCTCACTCTGTTTCTTTGAAAAAGAATGCGCTTTGTAGTTGATTTGATCAAAAGAAATTGCAGGGACGCTGGTTTTTTTTAATTGTTGATATCAAAGATGGTGGTACGTGTAAGTGTAGCTTTTAGTCCATCGCAGACTCTAATTCTAGTTCTCATTCTCAAGATTATACTCTAAAAACGATCTTTACACAAATATAGCCTATCATGGCTTCATTTTGACCGATGTGTTTCATTCTTATTTTTAAGCTTTTGATTTTGTTAATTTTTATACTGAATTTGACTAAATGTAATGCTCTCCCCACCTGATCAATATAATACCGTATAACGGGTATTTTCTGCGGTTGGAATTTTTTGCGATTTAACCCCTAAAAGGTAGCACATTAATTTCTGCGTTTTTAATTTCTGCGGTTGCACTTTACCGCAAAAAATTATTTACGGGGTGTATAGGGTCATCAAACTCAAAAATTTATTAGAACACTTCAATTAATGATTACGTTTTGTAAATTCACTCAGGCACACGAATGAAAGGTGCATGAGAACAGGTATTGCGCTATAAAACTTGATTAAACTACTAGCTTTTAGTCACTCTTTCTAGAATTATGCCTAGTCCCGAAATTAATTATTGTAGTAATAGAACTTGTCCACTCAAACAATAATTTTAGAAATCTTTATTCAAGCACCGCAGACGTTCATTTATATGATCTATCAAAATAATTTTCATGAGTTTACAGACATTGATAATTAATACCTCCAAGCCATAATCTAAAATACACTTAAAATTAATTGCCATCAACATTAATTCGAGAGTTTCATTTTAAGTTAAAACAAACAGTTGCATAATCAACCACCCCGTAATCGCACGTGTCACACGCATTGAGGTGTAACTAATACTGTCAGTCGTCTGATTTGAATGAAATTAACGAGACAATCAAACCATGTTGTATACACAAGCGGTAATATTATCACGGTCTCAAGACAAAACACAAAATTGAAAAGTGGAAAATTAGAAAGAAAAAAAAAAGCTGTCATATTTTGTTTGCAGCTATCAGAGTTTCGATGTCACCCGAATTTTTTCGCGAACAAAGACAGGTCCACGCGTGAGTCTGCAGAGGCACCACTTATCATACATGCATGTATGAAATACCTGAAGGTATATTTTAAATATTTTGCGATTGTAATTTTTGCGGATTTGTCCTATCCGCAAAATTCCGCAAAAATTGGACAACCGCAGAAAATACCTGTTATACGGTATATATAGGGCTCACACTCTATACATCAGATTTCCAGGATTTTTGTTTTATATCCTATTCAAAGTTTTGTAGTTATTTATGGATGTGGATTTTATAAAGTAGTGTCCAAAAATAAAGTTGTCACGCTTGAAGATAAATAAAATCGTGTACTGATCAAAATGCACATATATACACAGGATGATAGGTTTATTTCTAACCGAAATATAAATAAAGACATACTGATAAATCCCGTAAAACAACTTCCTATTTCAAAAACTGTTCAAACTCTGAGGTGGGGTCAATATTCAACAGGATCAATTTTCAACTTGTAGAGTTCATTTAGGTTACGAAAGAAATATCAAGCTGTTGAAAAATGACCCCTGGTATAAATTCAACGAATTTTTGTCTCAATTTTCAACGGAGAAAAAACATTCTGGTTCAATATTCAACATTGAAAAATGAACACAGAGTCAATTTTCAACTGGGGTCAATATTTAACGTTGCACCGGCTGGAATACCCGACGTGTGCTCTTATCATGATAAGAAAATATTGGAAAAAATCCGTCGTCAATTCGGTGTATAAATAATGGACAAACAATTGGTATGAAAAGCTTCAGTCAGCATTTGACTTAGTGATAAATTGTATTTGCTGACAAGGTCATTGTATCGACCATAGACCTTACGAAATGATGACTTTAAACGTGACTGCTGATATTTTTGTTTGATCAACTTGCATGTCAATAATTTACCTCGTTTAGGAAATTGTTCATACAATATGTACGTAGAGCATGCTTTTGCGTATCGAATCAACTGAGATAAATAGACCCCGTATGGAGGTGATGAAGTATTATTGAGAAGCGTGTGCTCTATGTTTTCCGAAAATGTGGTGTAAAATTAATTTTAAAAATTGCATAAAAATGAGAAATTTTGATAATTGGCCAATTTCCTGACCTCACTGTGACCCCTGCATATTCTTAATCTTGGAACCAAAATTCATTTTGTGGCAGGGGTGACAACAGGTCTTTATGGATAAACTTTTGGATCATTTTGAAAGACACCCCAAATCGGGGACCAAATACTGGTCTTACCCTATCTTGTCCTTTATTTCTGTTAAATAGAATGAAATGAAACATTACACATCAAGAGAACAAATATTTTCACCTAATGTATAATAATTATTAACATTTCTGATAAGTAATATAATGCATCGTCCAAGAACTTTTCGAACAACCCTCGTATTTATGACTATGAAAACAAATTAAGAAGAGGGGCTATAATTGAATAATTATTTTAGTCATAGCAGTATTTCTTATGCAGACGTTGCAAGAACAAATATTTATTTTAAAGAGAAAAATGATTTTTTTATGATTAAAAATATCAAAGTTTTATTATTCAAGCATATATATTCAATTTTTTATAAATTATAGAACAGCGTGAAAATTGATATTTGCTTCATTGGAATATCAGTTTAATAGATCATATCCTTCTCATTCCAGGTTCGATACTCATTCGCGGCACCGCGTCATACATGTACCTAAGACGTAGGTGGTGATTGTTCCTTTGCCAAGCGCTCAGTACTAGAAATGAAAGACACGGGTCCTTCAGATATGACTTTAAAAACGTAGGCCCCGAGTTACGGTTGGCGTTGGCACGATAAAGAACCCTCACTGCTCAATGGCCCTGAGTGCCGAGTATAGATCTACTATCCGGCATACGGTGACCTCACCAAATGAGTGAAAAATTCTCGAGAGGGAGGTTAAACAATATACAAGCAATCATTCCCTTAAAAGGATTGCTGTCGTGTAATCTGAGAAATGTAACCGTTCATCAGAATTTCCTCGCTTGCTAATTTAGTAAGTAAACCATATTTTTTTAATCCTAAGAAGTGGTACATCAAGCACATTTTCTTAGATTTAACATTTTTCTTTTAAAGGTTTTAATGGAAGACCTTATAGTGATTCCATTGTTTCTTCATATTATTATAATAATTTTTTCTGATTTCTCAAATACTACTTAATGGAATTACATGGAATTTTCAGAAAATATGTGTTGTAAGATGAAATTGATGCATAGGAGAATTTTGGAAATTCCAATCTGGTGCCAAGATACGGTCCTTTTTCTGATATCTTGTCCACGGATTTTCTCAAGAACGGTAAAGATATCAATGTGAAACTTTCAGATATTATGGCTGATGATAAATACTATCCAGGACGTAACTTTTTATTCGTCGTCATTACTCTCAGTTGCTACCGGAAGCCAATTTAAAAAGTCCAATTATTCTACTTTTTTCAATAATTTTCTTTGATATAAGTAATCTTAACATATACTCTTTAGCGAATGCTCAATAAGTTATTTGTTTTAGAATCGAAAAAAGTCGATCTTGAGATATTTGCATTTAAAAAAATTGAAGCGGTGGTTCCAATGACGTAATGGTTAGCGCGTTGGATTATCAACCTGGCAACCCGGGTTCGATCCCCCGTGTGTCCAAATTTTTTGCTTGATTTTTGTTTTTGATTTTAGAATCGGTTCAATTTTTTTTATTGACTATTGCCGCAATAAGAGTGCCACTGCACGGTTCTGAATTTCATTTCTGTGCATTACCGGTATTCGAAATTTTATTCCGATAAATTGAAACTTTAGCTTTCGGGTGGTATTTCCTATGTGGATAATTTCGTTGATGTCACCATTACATTGACCTTACACCTTTAGATCTCTATAATTCAACCCAATGCACTTCTGTCATTTCTCTTTTTTCTCTCTCTCTTTTCTTTATTTTCCTCTTTCCTCATTGCATTTAAGCACGATATGAGAGCTGCGTCTTACTGAAAAGGAAAAACCAAGGTAACATTTTTGTAGTTTTTTTCGACTGTTAAATTTAAAATGTCAAAGTTAAAAATAATATCTGCAAATTGTCAGGGCCTTCGTGATTTAAAAAAAAAGAAAAGATGTTTTACAATACTACAGACAATTGAAGTGTAATGTACTATGTTTACAAGATACTCATTTTACTACAGAGATGGACGAAGAAATAAGGAATGAATGGGGATATGATGTATATTTTAATTCCTTCTCGTCTTAGGTGTAGCAATATTTTTAATAATAATTTTGAATATAAAGTTCATAACAATGATATTAGCATTGGGGATGTACGTACATATTGCAATTTATGGTCCAAATGACGATGATCCTGAGTTTTATAATATGGTTTCAGAATCAATAGATAATTTGAACAATGATCATGTTATTCTCGTAGGGGACTTTAATTTAGATATTAACCCAGATAAGGACTATCATAACTATCTTCATACTAATAATCCTAAAGCAAGAGAAATGCAATTAGGTTATTTCTGGTCAAAATTTGTCAGATGTATTCAGAGAAATTCACCCAGAAAATCAAAGATATACATGGCGCAACCCTCATCCATTTAAACAAGCAAGGTTAGATTTTTTTCTGATATCAAACTCATTGTTGAGTATGATAAAAGAAACTGATATTTTATCAAGCTACAAATCTGATCATTCTCCTGTATACCTCGATCTAAAACTGAGTAATTTTACTCATGGAAAGGGATTATGGAAATTAATAACTCATTGTTGCATGATTCTGAATTTATTAAACCCATTAACAAGACTATAATGCAGATAAGAGAAAATATGCTTTACCGGTGTACGGTAAAGAATATATATTGTCTAATGCTGAAATACAATTTACAATTAATGATCAACTTTTCCTTGAAACTCTTCTTATGGAAATAAGAGAGAAAACAATATCATATTCTAGTTTTAATAAGAAAGAAAGGAATAATGAAAGGAAAAAGAAATTATAGCTGATATTGATAAATTAGAAGAAAACTATGAGCAAAACATTATGTTTATTAATGATAAAAAGAAAGAGTTGGAGAATATAAGAAACCATAGATTAATGGAAAACTTAGTGAGATCAAGAGCTAAATGGACAGATGAATGAGAGAAACCTACAAACTACTTTTCGAAATAAGAAAACAGACATTATACAAATAGAATAATTCCTGAATCAATTAAAGACGAAGAAACTCAGAAAAAAAATAACAAATCAAAGTGAAATTTTAAAAGAATTAGAAAGTTTCTATAAGAATCTTTACAAAGCTAATGATGAAAGCGGGGACTATGATTTAAATGAAATTTTATCAGACACAGACATTAAAAAGTTGAATGATATTCAAAGAGTTTCATTAGAAGGGGAACTCTCTTACACCGAAGCAACATCTATTTAAAGGAATATGTCAAATAATAAAAGCCCTGGCAGCGATGGCTTTACTACAGAATTTTATAAAGTTTTTTGGAACAAAATTGGACATTTTGTGGTTAGGTCCTTAACTTTTGGATACAGCATGGGTGAATTTTCAGTATCACAGAAACAAGGTATTATCACCTGTATTCCAAAGGAGGTTAAAAGTAAATTTTTCTTGAAAAATTGGAGACCAATAACACTTTTAAATGTCTTTGAAATTCATACATAAATGTCTAGATTTTTTCAATTTTGGTCCATCCATTCATTCGTGGATATATACTTTTCAAAGCAATATAGAATCATCTGTTATACAAGCAGGACACCTCTCAGATTTTTAAACCTAGCCGAGGCTGTCGCCAAGGTGACCCAATTTCTTCGCATTTGTTTTTATTATATGCAGAGTTTCTTGCTCTCAAAATAAAAAGAAACAAAAATATAAAAGTTAATAAATTATGCGAAATAGAATATTTAATGGCTCAGTATGCTGATGATACTGCAGTAATACTAGATACGTCTGAAAAATCCCTGAGAGCCACTTTTGAGGAATTGAATCATTTTAACACACTATCTGGGCTAAAAATCAATCTATCAAAAACACAATTAGTTTGGATAGGTTGCAAGAAATACTCAAATGAAAAATTATGTAATGAAATGAATTTTCATTGGACAACCAGCTTTGAAATATTAGGCATTCATTTTGATGTTGACCTGACAAATATTCCCAAACTTAATTATGACAAAAAGCTGGAAAAAATCAAAAGTATTATTACTCAGTGGAACAAAAGGCATACCACTCCTATTGGTAGGCACTGGGTGAAAAGTCGAGTTTCCGCAAAACTGAAACTATATGGAAACCTTGCTGAAACTTGGCGTTGAAGTTTCCTGTATGGTTTCCGCAATGCGGAAACTATATAATAGTTTCAGCAAGTTTCTGTAGGGTTTCCGTAAGCTGAAACTATAAGGTTTGTTTCCAAATAGTTTCCGCAAAACGGAAACCAATGTAAAATTTAATGAAATGTCAATTTAACGATACTTTATAGTTTCAGTAGGTTTCAGTTTCCGGAAACTATTGATTTCGATTCCATATGGTTTCCGCATGCTGAAACCGAACTGAAAATTTTTCTTTTTTTTTTTTCAAATGGGTAGAAAAATCAAATGAAATGATTTTTTTACTATTGATTTCGATTCCATATGGTTTCCGCATGCTGAAACCGAACTGAAACTTTTTCTATTATTTTTTTTTTCAAAAGGATAGAAAAATCAACTCATATGGTCTTTTTACTATTGATTTCGATTCTGTATGGTTTCCGCATGCTGAAATCGAACTGAAACTGTTTTTATCATTTTTTTTCAAAAGGGTAGAAAAATCAACTCATATCATATTTTTATTTACTTATACATTTTAAAAAATGGTTTTATTTTTAAATATCTAATAGTTCATATTCAGATTTTGAGATGTGCTCTGTGTAAACTTACACATACCGATATTGATATCAATGATAAGCACTTTATACAAGATCCTTGCTTCATATTAATTTATTTCATATTGTGCTGGAATTAAAAAAATATCATTTTTAAACAAAATCGATTCCTCTCACAAGGATTTTCTACATTACCCAACTCGAGACTGCCCCTCGGGAATTAATTCTTTTCATAACATATATTATTTTCACAAAATATTACTTCCGTGTGAGAACAAATCAAGGGTTATATATGGAGGTTCCTCTGTCTACAATTACATTTAATGTTAATTTGTTTAAAAAAGAAAATTAGTGTGTCTTCATGGTGCATGAAATACAGATAATTACGAGAGCGAACGTTTACATTATCTGAGATAGCAAGATTTGCATTTATATTCCTTATACATGTATCCTTATTCCTGAATGGATAATTATAATTTCAACTAGTGCTAATTGTAACGGGCACCGTTACAGATGTTCCCCAAACGCTCCCCAGCTCCCTTTTGGTGCCGTATTCCCTGTAAGCTTCATTAAATAAGACACATTCTGTGCATTTTTCACTTTTACAATGTTTTCCCAGAAGGATACCAATTATATTCAAATTTGACCCGTGCACATGTGAATGCATGTGCGTTATAACCATGTCATCTTATCTACACTATCTATATATATTTTAATTTTTCACTTTTACAATGTTTTCACTATATACCACATCTTATCTACACTATCTATATATATTTTAATATACTATATATTAAAGCATTTAGTCCAAAAGTATTCTAAAAAAACATTTAAGTGTATTTTTAATTTCACTCTTTCAAATGCACGCACGTGCATAATGACCATACCTTCTTGTAGGATTCCCTGATATTTATCTATGTTCTAAACAGCATCATGTTTGGTTGAAAAACAAGGGCTTTATTGCAATTTCAAGTTTAAGCCAATCAGATTGCAGCAAACGTGCATGCGCGTGATTTCCTGAATTTTATTCTATATAGTACCGGAGAATATCCTTATGAATGAGTATGTTTTAAATTCCAAACCATTTCCTCAAAAAAACAAAGGAGATATAGTATAGCGATTTTAAGTTTCAGCCAATCAAATTTTAGCACACGTGCATGCGTGTGTTTTCTTGAAATTTTTTGTATATCATATTGCAGGACATCATAATGTATAACTATATTTTAAATTTCAAAGCATTTCGTCAAAAAACAAAAGAGATATAGTCATTTTAAGTTTCAGCCAATCAGATTGCAGCACACGTGCATGCGTGTGATTTCATGAATTTTTTTGTATATCATATTGCAGGATATCATAATGTATTACTATATTTTAAATTTCAAAGCATTTCGTCAAAAAACAAAGGAGATATAGTCATTTTAAGTTTCAGCCAATCAGATTGCAGCACACGTGCATGCACGTGATTTCATAAAACGTTTTCTATATCATATTATAAGATATCATAATTAATGACTATGTTTAAAATTTCAAAGCATTTCGTCAAAAAACAATAGAGAAATTACGATTTTTGTTTCAGCCAATCAGAGCAAAACTCACGTGCATGCGCGTGAGTTCTTGCTAATTTGACATTGTCATATTATCTTTACTATCAATATATTCTTATATAATGAGTTTCAAAACATTTCATCAAAAAATGTAAAAGTTATTGCTATTTTAAGTATATCAGTCATTTCACTCACTTCACGCGCATGCACGTGCAGGCGTATGCGCGCAAAATGACCTTCGTTCCGCACACCTACACTACACACCTATTAACCCTAAAAAGGTTTTAGCTCAGTTGGGATAACAGTTTCTGAGAACACTCGCGGACAAAAAAGTCCGGAGAAGAAATAAGAAGAAAAAAGAATAATAACTAGAAACGAAACTCGTTGCGAGCAACGAGTGGTCTTCCGTCCGATTCAGAAAAAAACAACGTAAAATCAGACTTCAAAAGAGATTTTAAAAATCGGACACAAGGGGAATCGAACCCGGGTCGCCAGCGTGAAAATCCATTGCGGTACCCATTACGCCTTTGAACCCGCTTCAAATTTAACATTCGAATATCGCAAGATTGATTTTTTGATTCCAACATACATTACATTTTTTTTTAAATTCAGTTTGGAATTGTAAAATGACAGCCAGCTTGCTAAACTTTGCTCAAGATGATCACATCGGAATTTGTTACTTGAGTTTTAACAGTAATTTTTCGGATAAATAATCTATTAATGATGAACAGATGATACTGTTTTCTTTCCTTTTTTCGATATGTATTCAACTTTTTATTCCACGCAACTCCAAATGCAGGCATGCCAATGTTATATATTTCTGCACTATTGTCACCATTTGTCTACTACTTAAGTCGGGTCACGATACATTATTTCGTGCCAAACGTCACAAGTAGTTCTTAACGCTATTCCTTTGAAATATTTGATCTATTTGATGGATTTGATAGCTTCAATGAAAATTAGAAATGTATGTTCTTAAAACCGGAATTTCGAGCGTTAGAAAGTATATTTATCACATTATACAAATATGATATCGTATACGGCCAAGTAACACTAAAGCTGTGAATTCGGTAAGATTTTCCACGAATTTT
>NW_026934214.1:0-11151 GCF_032062105.1 Saccostrea cuccullata | reverse complement strand
GAAGAAGATTTTCAAAGATTTTTCCTATATATTTTTTTAAAAAACTTATTCCCCATTGTGGCCCCGCCCTTCCCCCGGGTGTCATGATTTGAACAATTTAGAATCTACACTACCCCAAGATGCTTCCACATAAGATTCAGCTTTACTGGCCCAGTGGTTCTTAGAAGAAGATTTTTTAACCCCTATTTTTGCCTTTTCTCTACCCCTTCCCTGTCCCTTCATTTTAATAATTTAAATTCCCCTTCACCCCAAGGATGCTTTGTACCAAGTTTGGTCAAAATTGGCCCAATGGTTCTTGAGAAGAAGTTGAAAATGTGAAAAGTTTACAGACGGACAGACAGACGGACGGACGGACGGACAGCTAGACGGACGACGGACAAAATGTGATCAGAAAAGCTCACTTGAGCCTTCGGCTCAGGTGAGCTAAAAAGAGAATCTATTGAATTTATGTGTTTCACCTTCAACTGTTATCTACCAAATATTGACATGTTCATAGTCTTTTCATGCCATATGGTCATTTACATTCCCCTAACCGCAATATATTTTGTTCTGTTTGAATTTGGTTTTCTATTCCCCCCCCTTCATTTTTTTTTTAAATCTCCCTAATAATAAAAATTAGGCAACCCCTCATCTATGCAATGCTTTGATCATAGTGAAAATTTTCCTCCAGAAAATATCTGAAATGTCCACATTAACTGTAAATTTGTATGAACTATAAGTAAGAATTCTACCATTTCCTATATAAGTAAGTGACCAGAATGCTCCTACCTTTCTCTGACTTTGACCCAGCCGGTTTTTCACTCGATGTAAAGGCTCCAGAGAAATCAAAATCTTCCCTTGTAATTCTCCAGAGTCTCTCCTCTATCTCTATAAATTAGCGGCATCCTTAACATTGTTCCCAAGGTCAGTGGAATTGTTCTGATCTGTGAAAAAGTTAAATAAAAACATTTACAAAACCTCTCCTAGGTAATCTAAATTTAACTGATGAATATTGTAAATAAAGCAAGTTTTTGAGGAATCATTGAATAATTGTTAAGTGAAGACAAGAAGATCTTATTAAAACAGAACTTCCTGTTTATATAAACAATTTCTTTTTGTTTGATATACTTTTTTTGACTAACTTTCTAAATATTTGACTTACTTTCAATTTGACTTACTTTCTTTCTGTTTGACTCACTTCTATTTGACTTACTTTCTATTTGACTTGCTTTCTGTTTTGACTTACTTATTCGTAGAATGAAAGTCTCTGGCGTCCAGGGTGCCCCTCATTTATCTTCTTCGACTTCCAGTTTATTTACAATTTACTTTCTGTTTGACTTACTCTCTGTACCCTTGTAGTATGGGTTCTAAAGATGATTATTTTTATGCGCCCTGATCGATAGATCCGAGGCATATATTGTTTTTGTCCTGTTTGTTTGTCTGTTTATCTGTTTGTCTGTCTGTTGTCAACTTTAACCTTCGCCATAACTTTTGAACCGTGAGATATAGATACTTCGTAATTGGTATACATACATCACTAATTATTAAGTTCTTTCAAATGATACCAAGGTCAATGACCTTGTGATATTGACTGTGACCCTTTTGCTAAAAATAGCTTTTTCGAATTTTCGCCATAACTTTGAACCATGAGAGATGGAGATTTTATATTTGATATATAAAAAAATTTTAAAAAACAGAAATTGGCACTTTCTCTTTGACTTACTTTCTGTTTGACTATCATTTCTGATTTCAACCTCTCTGTTTGACTTACTCTCCGTTTGACTTACTCTCTGTTTTATTTACTTCCTGTTTGACTTACTCTCTGCTTGACTTACTTTTTGTTTGACTTACTCTTTGTTTGACTTACTTTCTGTTTGACTTACTCTTTGTTTGACTTACTTTCTGTACTCATGTCATATAGATTCTGTAGGCTGTCATTTCTAATTTCTGCATTTTCTGTTTCTCCCTCTTCCTCATCAAATGCTATCAACCTGTAAGAAGAAAAGAAATGTCTTTAACTTGAATAATAAATTTTTTTGGGGGGGTGTAGAGTGAGAATAAAGAAACAACAACAAAGAAGAAATATTCTGAAGCTTATTATGCCAGTATAATGCAACACATATATTTTGCAGTAAACACATCAGTGAGGTATATAACAAATGCAAATACAGTAAACAAAGAATATCATCTAAGTATACATACATGTACATGGGGCTTATTAATTTTCATCAAAGCAAAAGAAGGGGTTCTAATCACATTTGGTTTGGAAACCCTTGGTTTGGTTTGTAAAGTTGAAAATTAAAAATCACAAATTTCAGGCCATTTTCAATTTTTCTTTTACTAAGTATTTCTTCTGACCAAATTACACAGTCTGTACTTCTGACCTATGCACTAAATCTAATTCTCAACAAAATTAAGACTAATTCTCTATACAAAACCACAGGCAGCCAATAAAATGTTAGCCTTAAAGTGGTGGTTTTGAGTAGAAGGAAAGAGAAAAGGTCCACCTTATTTTATCATTTTAAAACAAAATACTGACAATTTCTTCTATTCTTACTTAAAATTAACACTCTTACAGAAATTAAAACCTGGAAAAATGATCACTAAAATTTGTTAGTTATTAGTGCACATGAATATCTCTACCATTAGTTATGAGTAAAGAATGTGTTAATCTTCTGAGTGAGGACGATATAGAACTCTAGTTTATAGAATCTAGATGTAAGAGTCTTGATTACAGGTGCTTTTAGTTTCACACACATGATACCTATTATCTTCACTTGATTCTGAACACATTTCCTGTATCTGTGAAGGGAGACTACTCTCAGTGTTAGCATTCTGTCCTAGATCAGTGCTAGGATAGTTGTCTCCCTCTCCTTGAAAGAAATGTCCACACTCCGGACAAATCCCCTCGCTTGAAAAAATAAAGATTGCTTTACCGTTTACATACTTTAAGCTAATATTCTAGACAAAAGAGTCACCCAGATAGTCCATTTATTCAAATTAAACTGAAGTTGATCTCTGTATGTATTTCCATTAAAGAGAAGTGTATTGGTGTATTAATCTTCCTATAAATATACATGTACATATTACATGTATATAAATATAAAAAAGATACAGAATTAAGCCATACAATAGTCTATAAGCCAGATAAGATTTCCTGTGACCCACCCTGCCTGTTATTACCTCTGGTCGTCCTCCTCTGTGTACCCTAAGACAAGTGACTGTGACTCTTCATTTGACTTTCTACTTGTGCACTTTTTACAGCTTAACAACAAAATACAGACAACATAAACATTACAACAACAATATAACAAATCATGGGTAAGCACAGACAGGAATTTCCTAAGCAAAAGCATTTCACCGTCATGCAATTTACACTACTATGTATTAACAATTACTAATTTTCTACTGGCATGCAATATATCATTATTTTGAAACTGGATTTTAAAAATTTTTGGAAACAATAAATACCTGATAATTGATTTGCTACAAATTTTTTACCCAATCCCTTTTTCTGCTAACCAATTGCTATCTTGATGACAGCTACGTACACATACATGCACTATTTCCCGGACACTTACTTGCTGGGATCAAACTCCTCGTCAGTGGTGTCTCGCTCTGCTGGTTCCGATTTTGACGTTTCCTCCGATAACTTTTTACTGGGTTCAGCCAGTTCCTAAAACAGAAAACCAACACTTTAATTTTGTGGGGATACATGTAAAATCAAGCCCTAATGGAGCTAAGATTTAATCAGAGATGAATCCACAAACATTTGGAATACAATAATATTGATACATGTATTGATACATGTACCATCAGCATAACCCTTTTTGGAAAAGTTTTTCTTGTGCACATTTTTAGTCTTAGATTTTGTCCAAACTATAACCCCAGTGTCCATACTTAAAACAAAAGGCCCATGGGCCACAACCCTAACCCAAGTCAATATGACCATTCTGTTCTTCAACAACAAATTTGTTCCCTCTATATAGTAATACCTGTTAACTTTAATAGCTAACTGTGACCCCCCCCCCCCCCCGTGACCATACCCACCTGGATAATGATTTAAACAAACCTGAATATACACAACCTAAGGATGCTTCCATCTCAGTAGGGTTAGTTGTAATTTGGCCATTCTTGAAAAGATTTTTTAAAAATGTTTTTATATACTGGTGTACTTGCATTTACCACGTACAAGTAAACCTTTGATCCCCTATAGTGGCCAATCCTAGCAATGGGGGGTAATGAATTGAATTAACCTGAATTACACTACTGTAAATCACTTTTTATTTACGCGTAATTACGCGAGATAATGGGTTCGCAAAAATTTAATTCTCGCGTATAAAAGTATTCCTTACGATTATATAGAGGAATAACAACTATTCGTGAAAATTATGTTTCCCTTACAAAGTGTCAATGCCAATCTCGTGAAAATAAGGTGTCGCGAAAATTTAGTGATCTACAGTATCTCAGGATGTTTCCAAATAAATATGTATAATAATTGCATTGCTATTATTGAGAATTACTGAGAAGAAAATTCACAAGCATTTTTTCCCTGTGTAAAAGTTTCAACTATCAAAACTGCTTTTTAAAATTAAGCATTTATTTCAAACTTTCTTTCTGATCTGTCTTACTTTGATGATGTTGAATTCATAATATTGGTATCCTTTAAAGCTTTCTGCCACAGCTGTCATGGTGCGTGAAGTTTTCTCCCAGAAGTGGAGCAGCGTAGATTGGTAATTAGCGAGGACGTGAGAGAACATGTTACAGCGAGATGCGGCTAACAGGTCCACCTTCTGCATCACATCCAACTTCAGCTTGTCAAACTTGGCCTTCGTCTTTCTAACCTGGGCCTGCACCTGATTGAAAAGGAAAAGGTTATTCTAGATTCCTTATTTTTCGCGAGTACTTATTCTCACGAATTGGCTCTTCAACGTCAAATCGCAAGAATAATAATTCGCGAATGGATGATTGATCAAGAGATTTTACATATTTTTCAGCACCAAAAAAATAAAAGCGAGTAATTTTATTTCGCTTTTGGTGCTTCTCATGAAAATACATGCTAATTAATTCGTATAATTATGTGTATAATTAGGAATCTACAGTATTCAATTTTCTTGATTGTTAATGTTACATGTACTTTTACAAGCACAAAAATGATGGTTTATAATTTTTTCCCCAGTTCAGAGACTAGCATGAATATGTATACAGTGAAATATCAGTATCTCAAATTTGAGCGGACTTGGACAAAATTTCCAGATATCCAGCAGCAGTTTGAGATATCCAGAGTTGACTTCCAATGTCCAATCAATAACTTCTTGACTCCCGTATCTTTAAATGTAATATATTTGTGTGCTGAATGCTTTGACCTACTTTTCGGAACTTTTCCAGTTGTTTGTAGGTGTCAGGATCGAGTTCCTCAGAGACATTCTTCATCCACAGTAGGGCCCCCCTGTACTCCGTCCGGGCTGCCTCCATCCTATTTATAGTCATCAGAGTGTCAGATATGGCACGGTATCGGAAAGTCTCCACTTCCTGGTACAGACGTACTAGAGGCACTCGTAGTGATAACCTGTCAAATCAAAGTACTGAAAGTACTGATGGGAGTTGATTATTAAATTAATTCGATGTATGATTGATTGATTGTATATTTTTTAACGTCACTCTCGAGAATTTTTTTACTCATATGGAGATGCCACCACTTGCCGGTGGAGAGCTGGAATTTTTTTTACCTGTACTCGGCACCCATTGAGCAGAGAGGGATCTTTTTCGAGCCAGCACCTGCTGCGACACGGGACCTTGGTTCATACGGTCTCATCCAAAGGACCGGTCTCCAAGTCCTTCGGTGGGATTTGAACCCGAATTCGATGTATGTAACCTTGCCCACTTTTCAAATTATACTTATATTAATGCTTCTTGATTAAGGTATGTGAGAAGCAAATGCATAAGCTAGAGGATTTCATGATCCTACAGAGTCAAAGCGGTATGGTTTGTTCTACTGTAAATCACTTTTTATTCACGAGAACTTTATTTTCGAGTAACTAAGCGAGACAGCGTGATCGCGAAAATTTCTTTCTCGCATATATATAAGTACTACTCTTTACAATTTTATAGATCAATAACCACAGTTCGTGAAATTTTTTGTCATGCAAATAAATAGTTACATGTAATGACTATCTCGCGAAAATATGGTGTCGCGAAAATTTAGTGATCTACAGTAATATGAAAATAACTTGAATGATATGCGAAATCTTGATAGATTAACCGTTTTCCTCACAGATTTCGTCCTTATCTTAGATGAAGGTATGGAAATTGTACTTTCAGTATCTAAGATAAAAAGATGTTTTAAGATGAAAATAACATTCAAGACAAATTTGAAAGAAAAAGAATTTGTATAAATTCAAATTAAATATAAATATATAAAATTAGATATATATATTTGAATTTGTATGTATTTGGTCTTTTTTCCCAAAAAGTGTATGCACTAGTATTTCACAGATTTGTGTTAGAGGGAAATTGGATACCTCAACATCCATCCGCGTCCTCAATGTGCCAACAATTTGCAATAATCTGTTTCCACTCTTTATCTTGCATCGTCAAACAGTCATCTTATCACGCAAATTGACTTTTACTATACTGTATGACTACACAACTTTCCATAAACAGAAGAAATTAGCAAGCTTTATATTGCGCTTCCAAACATGTATAGTTTGTGTAGTGACACATTCAGTAATATTGTCATTGAGGAAAAAGAAGTAATCGATATTATATCAATTCTTCATCATGTTCATGTGAACAAAGCCATAGGTCCTGACTGTATTAGTCACAAAATGTTAAAATCCACTATTTATACTGTTTATAAACCACTTACACTGCTGTTTAACAGGTCTCTATCAGAAAAAAAGTTTCCGTTTTTTTTTTTTTTGAAAACTGCTCATGTTATTCCTTTGTTTAAGAAAGATGATCCCTCCTTAGTTTCTAATTATAGACCTG
Organism: Saccostrea cuccullata; assembly: GCF_032062105.1. Classification (NCBI taxonomy): domain Eukaryota; kingdom Metazoa; phylum Mollusca; class Bivalvia; order Ostreida; family Ostreidae; genus Saccostrea; species Saccostrea cuccullata. The sequence continues at coordinate 4,182 of NW_026934214.1, read as the reverse complement.
TGTCGTTACTATCTTGTGTTAGTAAAATTATGGAGAGAATTATTTTTAAACATATGTACAATTATTTCCATTACAATAACTTATTTTATCGATATCAGGCGGGTTTTTTACCAGGTCATTCAACTGTTTATCAATTACTAGAAACGTATCATAGTATTGTTCAAAACATTGATGAAGGTAAATCTTGTTGTATGGTCTTCTGCGATCTTTCAAAAGCTTTTGACAGAGTTTGGCATAAAGGACTTCTTTCTAAATTACAAACTTACAGTATATCAGGAGATCTTCTTCAGTTGGTTTTCTAGTTACTTGTGTAAAAGGTCACAAAGATCTGTTATCATCAAAACTAGATATTTTTGCAGGTGTACCCCAAGGTTCTGTTTTAGGACCCCTATTATTTCTGATATAATTATGTAAATGATGTTGCTGTAAATATGTTATCATTGTGTAGACTTTTTGCTGATGACAATTCGCTTCAACATTCTTCATATAACATACTCGATATTGAATATAACTTAAATCATGATTTACATATTCTGGAACTTTGGTCAAATCAGTGGCTTCTAAAATTCAACCCTTCCAAAACGAAAGTAATTTTTTTCAAGAAGAAAAACATATCTGTTATGTCTAAATTATTTTTTAAAGGTGACAGACTGGAGTGTGTCCCTGTTCATCGTCACTTAGGTCTGTTGTTATCACAAAACCTTAGCTGGACTGAATACATTGATAGCATTGTAAACAATGCTTATAAGAAACTTGGGCTTTTGAAAAAAAATTAAGTATAAAATCGGCAGGACACACCTTTCAAAATTGTATGTCACATTTATCAGACCCTCGCTCGAATACACTTCAGTTGTTTGGGATGGCTGTTCTAATAATGACGCCGAAAAGCTTGAAAGATTCAATTATCTGCAGCTAGAATTGTTACAGGACTTCTAATTTTTGTGTCAAGAGAAATACTTTACTTTGAAACTGGCTGGGAAACATTAAAAGTTAGGCGCTATAATGCAAAAATGACCACGGTGTACAAAATTCATAATGGTAGTGTACCTGAATACTTAAATGACATTGTTCCAAACAAGCGTGAAAACATTTCAAAATATAATACCCGTAATAAGGAACAATACGCTGCCCCAAGATGCAGATTAGAATTATATAAAAGGTCTTTTATTCCTGATGCTATGAAACAGTGGAATTTACTAAAGACAGAAACAAGGGAAGCTATCTCACTCAATGCATTTCGAAAAAACCTAACTACAGAAGTAAAAAATCCCCCAATTTATTTCTCATTTGGCAAACGTTATACCAATATAATCCATACTAAACTTAGACACAACTGTATACTTAACTATGATTTACATAAAAGAAATATTATTAATAGCCCATTATGTTCATGTGGAAAGTATGAAGATGTTTATCATTTCTTTTTTGCCTGTAGAAATTATCCAAATGCTAGGAATAATCTTTTTAATCACCTGTTTTTACTTGATGAATTGGTCAATATTGACACAAATTTGTTATTATGTGGTGATGTAAATTTGCCTCTAGAAACAAACACATATATTTTTGCTGCTGTGCATAAATTTATTGACGAATCCTGAAGATTTTAAATTGTTATATTACTGAACAAATATTTCACTTGTATCTCTTTTGCATTTAAATTTCTATGTACTACATGTATTTTAATGCATGACATATGGTTATGTTTAAGGAGAGGAACTCGTAAGTTGAAAGAACTTGTTTCCAATCCTTTTGTTTATACGATCAAATATATTCAAAACATATTCCACGCTTCTATATTACGCTTTTCATTTACTATCATTCCGGACACAAAGTAAAAGGCAGAAGTTATATTAATCCATACAGTAGGTCACTTCTGCAGCAATGGGGAGATCTTATCTAAAGCTACGTATCTAGAGTATTTCAAGATCGCAAGCACACACAATGCCCGTACTCCAGCATGCTAGAGGTTCACGGCGAGATACGTTCGACTTGGCGCCGCGTAACTAAGGAGGGTAGGGACGTTAACCGAGGCTCTAACTTGTAGGAGTAACAATGCCCGCTGAGTTATCAATCAGCCTAGCCAGGTGCACACATACACATGTATTCGTAAACAAAACAGCTAGCCTAGACATGAAGTTTTGTTCTCTGTATTCCAATTTGACTTTAAATTTTATAGTACATCTGATTTGGGGGGAAACCCCCCCCTCCCTTTTGGGCAAATACGGACAGGAGAACTTCTGGAGGACACTGTTTTCTGAGGACTCTGTGTTTTCTGTCGGAGCGCTGATCTGACGAGGAAGCTTCTGAATGCAGTCCTCACATAGACTGTGTAGGCACGGCAACAGGCAAGGGTTCTGGTAGTCATGGCAACAGCTGGAACACTTCAGGAAGTTAGAGTCCACCAGTTCAGCCAGAGTTTCCTCAGTATCTTCCATTCTGTCACTGTACATGAAAAGAATGAGCACTGAATTTAGTTATGCATGCAGTGTTAACAGATTTTAAATGCACAACTGTGCTCACTTTAGAATTATGCTCTACAAATCTTAGTCTATGGAATACAATGTCAATAATATCCTCAGATCCTAGTACATGTAAGGTGATAAATGGAGATTAAAAAGATAAGGCATATTGGATTTAGTTTAGCTATAAGTTCAGAAGTTTTCAATTTAAATTAATCATTTATCTTTTTTTATTTGTATACAATATATATTTCAGTGTTTACAGAATATTTGAACAAAATAAACCCCCCACTGTAAGAACTTATTGGATATGTTTGTACTTTGTGACTGGAAATTAGCAGTGCCAGTTTACCAAACATTGATTATTTAATTGTCTGGGTGTCAGGAAAGAGTTGTCATATTTCCTGCTCCAAGTCAATATTCATCCCCTGAGAGCTCTAACAAGAAGGCTATTACATTCTTTGTGTTTTAGGGTATTTGTGTTATCGGGGTGGAGATCATCATTAAATCAACTTTTTCCAATATTTCTTTGGTGATTAAACATGATTTGTAAATGTTGGTATGTTTGTTTAAAGTACTGTTTTAGAAATGCTCCTTGTTTAAAATAACATGGTCGTGATTTTTGCATACAAATGTATGTTATGTATTTTACATACATTTAACTTGTTGAAGCTTATTTGAAATTTTAAATCTGCATAACCATTTGAACAGATGATTTTTTTTTCTTAAAAGATTCATTTTGTTTTTCAAAACAATATTGACTTTAATTAGATTAAATTATTACATGAGGAATAGTCTTATACTAATAAATAAGGAAAATACGAGTAAATAGACAAAAAAAACAATTTATTCAAAGCAATTTGATGAATCTAGTTTATCTTACCTATTGGTATATATGTCTATTTAATTCCGTCACCTATCTCTATTTGCTGTTTCTATCTGATGCTGAATTGTCCAGCCAGCCCTTGGATCTGATATTCTGCTGACTCTATGACTCGTCAGGTACAACTCTGACGACCTGCGATCACCAACAGCGATCCTGACAACTAAATCCGTAAACTGCTATATAGTCTGCTCTCATTTAAATCTACCAAAATTGAATTCACTTTTTTTATTTCCTTTCTAGCATTTAAATTACTCCTACTTATTTTGTTCCTACATGGTATTCAGACATTGGGGTGGAACCTGTCAATGGTTTAAAGCTGGAGATGATTTTCTGGGCATTGATTGGGTCATGATCAGATCAAATTGACGGCTCATAATGACATTTAAGTCAGATACAAAAAAGAAGTATTGATCCATGTACAGCTATTTTAATGTTATCTCACACTGGTTGTCATATGTATTTTTGGAATTTTTTTATCAACACAGAGATGGAATTTTTTAAATAAATGTGCATTAAAGGTTTTTTTTTTAAATTTTATTAGCATTTCTATCCATTGTCACCTGCTCTCACTTGTAACTGAATGAATATTAAGTCGCGTAAATTTATTACAAGACTGAAGACTAGATACCTCCTTATAAAATGAATTTCTAAAACAAAATAGATATTTCTGATTTTTTTTTTTACAAATTATATTTGAGTTACTAGTGAAGTGCACATTTACACATATTTATAAGTTCTGTGGTGTTGCACTTTGGTCTACAGGTAAACTTTGCATGTTGAGGTAAATCCATTTAATGAGGATAAATCATTTAAGCCTCTAAAGTTTCTTATTTTCCC
>NW_026934213.1:0-11154 GCF_032062105.1 Saccostrea cuccullata | reverse complement strand
TAAAACTTATACAGTGAGCATGACTAATGGCACAGGGATATTCTCAATATTTTTAAGGTAAATCAAGCCTTTTTCACTATTTCGCCTGATCCGCAACTGCTTCAAGTCCCGTGCTTATGATCTAAATGTAAGCTACCACACAAATTGCAGAACATTCGTACATACCATTAAACAGCAAGATATAATGTCTCAACCACCTCCTTTTTCAAGCTACAATTAATTCTATAAACCCACCCTGCTTTTCTGGTGTAATACCGGAAGTGTGATTTTTGATCTTAGTTTCGTATTTCTAGTCCATATCCCATAAACGGTAGTAGATACACACTAAAGTCTAGTCTCGTTCAACCAGACTGTCTCCGTAAATCTCCGACCAGCCAGAGAGACATTTAAGGAATGTTTTTAAGTTTTGTGAGAGTTATTGGTGTGTGAATCACACAGACTTGTCACGTAGGCATATTTCATGAAGCGCGCTACCACACACCAATAACTCACACAAAACTTAAAAACATTCCTTATATTTACATTTTACATGTTTAGAAGCAACTAAAATATACTAAATATTTGAATTTCTCGCTGCCCTATATCGTTGCATTTTTACTAACGTCGCTGTAGCCTCATTGTGACGTCACGTTAACGCACGTTTCTCCGTGTATATTTCTACGCGTGAGTATACACGAAAATGGTTTTCAAATCAATTTCACAGTTTGCTTACTAGAAACACACAGCGAATGTAAATATTGGCGTTTGTTACAGTAAGAGGGCAATATCTTCTTTTGAAACGAATACTGTAAACCTACTTTTATTCGCAACGACTTTATTTCGCGATTTACCACGGGTAAACTAGTTGGCGACGATAAATTTTCGCGATCAAGCCTTTTTCGTTCTGTTTTAAATAGAAGAGAGACTTTAAAAACCGGTTCGCGACGAGAAATATTCGCGATGACGAGGTTGTTGCGAACTTCGCGAAAACTTCTCGCAGCACGCGAATCAAAGTTGGATCACAGTATTATACATGTTTCTCCTATTAGATTGTCAGTATGAATTGATAAACTGATCTTCATTTCATTTTGGAGATAACAGGAGTAATTTCAAGATAAATCGAACAAATGTGTATTCTGCAGGTAACTTCACTACTTTCATTTTTGCTTCCGTAAAAACAAAAAAGCAAGACATTTTATAAAACAACTATAAACGATGAACATTACCGTAAACAATAAAATTATTTCTCTTTAACTGCTTTAACTTTACGCTTTTAAAACTTAATGTTATTTTCCTGCCAATTTACCCATGTATTTGTTTAAATTGTGGAGGTGTGTTCTTTACAGAGAATAAGAAACCCTAACCCTAAATCTCGTTTTGGTGTTACAAACGATATCACGTATCTTTACCAGACTCTCTGGCTGGTCAGAGATTTACAGAGACAGTCGAGTGTCTGGTTTAACGATACTGACTTAAGTGTCATATCGTATATCAATAAAATATAAGACCACAAATTCCTTCCAAATGGACACATCAAATATTCTAGATATAAAAGTACCTATAATATACACGTACATTCAAAACCTAGGTTTCTCAATTTTTTCTAATATTTCTATTAAATCCAAAACTTTTCTCTGCCACCTTAGCAAATTGACTTATTGAGGCATACAACGGATACTTCGGGAAGAGATACAAGTGGCTGAGCATGCTCGTTTGTTGACCTCTGCTGGAAGTGGGGGGGGGGGGTATTAATTTCGGTCTCTCTGTCCGTCCGTCAGTATCTATTTCTGACAATTTCCACGCGATATCTATGTGAAATAGATATACATATCATATGTGAAATTTTACACAAGAACTTCCGAAGGCCTTTAGAAGATTCCTATTGATTTTGAGGTCAAAGATGATGTTCATTAATTCAAAAATTTATATTTTAACACTTTTTTCCGTACAAAATCTCGAGAAGCCTTTGAGCTTTTGCAATGATTTTTAAAACCACAACTACCTACGTCTTAAGGAAGACCCCATACATTCTGTGTGCATTTAAAACGTTCATTACCTGGCGATATCTCAAGAAGCATTTTGCAATTAAAATGATACCACCTTATGACTCTGCCTGCCTTGTTTAAAGAGCCCTCCTCCCTAGATCCTGAGAATGCTTTTCTTTTTTTTTCTTTAGTAGAAGACACGTGTTTTCTGGGCAAATCGAAATCGCCAACATGCTGGTGTAAAGACGAATAATGACCCTTTTAGAATAATGACCGGGGGCAATTTTCGCTGTCGAAAAATGACCTCGGTCAATATTCTACGGCGAAAAATGACCCCCGGTCATTATTCGACTTTGAAAAAGACCCTTTTGCCCGTAGAAAAATGAATCCCTGTGGATTGAAGCTGAAATTTTTAGAGAGCAAAAAAAAAGATGAAGAAGCATATTGGCAAAAATACTCAAATAAGCTAATTGGGAATAAATTGATGATATGTTGATCTCACAATATTATACAACAAGAAAACGTTGATGTAACCATCAATTGTCGCACGGGAAATATAAAAAGTAAACAATGGAAATGAGTCTTGATCATCAAACCGCTTCGATATGTGTGAAAAGGCATGCCTTTAATTGATGGCGACAATAGTCACGAATATTGTGAAAACTTATAGTCGGATAAATTTCAAGCAAAAACGAAATCATTTTAAACCTCAATTGCTCGAGTAAATGTTGGCTGCATAAATTATAAATTGAAGTTAGACGCATGCATCACCTATATTAAAAAATGTATTTAAATTTCAATTTTAGAATATAAAACACGAACTGTGCAGAGTATGTTTTTATGCGAGAAGTATTCGATGTTCTAAAAAAAGGGACCTGTCGTATTTTCGATAGTATATGATAAGCAACTTTATATATTATAAATGAAAAACATGTATATTTTTAAAAAATTCACTTTATGGAAGTAAATATATTATATATCTCATAATTTATAAAGGGAAAGAACATTCTGATTAACAATCTTTTCAATGATTAGCTAATAAGAATAGATAACATGTGTACATATTATTTAAATTTTGGTTATGTTATAATTGCCGGCAATTTTAATGCAAGCTGTATAGTTAAAGATTATGGAAAATCAAATGTACTTAAGTCAAAGGAATAAGTCAATTTTATAAAGTCAAACCGGTTATTTAACCCATATAATAGTTTTAAAGCAACAGAACCTAATCCCCAATACACTTTTATTGGAAATGATACCATGTTTGACTATGGATGAAAGCTTTACAGACCAAGTGAAAACATTTAAAATTTTTAATGAGGGTGAAATTTCGAGTACATCAGACCATCTACCAGTTTATGTTGAGTTACTCGAAGGAAGAACAATTATAATATGCACCATATTTCTCCCTTTCACCTGTTATAAATTTTGTATAACTTTAAAAGGGGTAATTTTTCAATGGGGGTCAAATTTTTATAGTACTAACATATAAAATAATGACCCCTAGGACCCTATTTCTACAAAAAAGGATTTTTTTACGGGAAGGGGTCAATTTTTGTCTTTGAAAAATGACCCTCCGGTCATTATTCGATGGGGGTCATTATTCGTCTTTACACCGGTTTATCATTGTTGTGTGCAGGGTCGCACTTCGTCTACTCGGAAACAATTAAAATTATCAAAGTACCCTCATTTTAAAGATGTAAATTTTTTTCATTACCAAAAAAATCGGAGAAGAATAAGCGAAACCTATGGATTAAAATGAACAGACGAGGAAAGACATGAACCCCCAACAAATATACTCCGATATGCTCATTACATTTCGACAGTGAGTTTGACGTAACAACGCTTTTTCCTTACAACAACTTTAAAGAGTCATCTAAGAAAAGGTTTGTACAATCATCAAATCTTCTTTTTGCAAATGAAATTGAAAGTAATCTGACAAAACTATCGCTCAGGTTCGATCTTGTGATTTCAAGGATCGTTTTATAAAGGTTTTGTAAACATATACTGTATGATGCTCTTGCTCAATAAAATCATTGTCTGACATACAAATCAATCTATTATGTAAAATTCAAGTAAAAAAATGTAATAGTATCCAAACTAGAGGTACTGTGAGCGATGAGCTCACTAAATGATACCCCCCGCCTCCCATATGGTTATAACTGGTGAAAAAGTCCATGTTTTCCTGTGGCCGGGAAACCCAAAATATGTGTCGAATCAAAAAGTAAAATAGGAGGTGCACAATGGCAATATGTAATGAAGATTCTGTGAAAGTTTCATCAAATTTCATTCAGTGGTATGAGAGGAGTTGCGGATAAGAGATGGGTACCCCAAAGCGTAACAGACGGACGGACGGACGGACAGACAGACGGACGGACGGACGGAAGGACGTACAGACGGACGGACGGAATTAACGATTACTATATACCCTCCCGCTTTTCAAGCGGGGGGTATAAAAAACCTCTTCCCTACAGATAACTACAATAAACCTTTCACAATCGTGGAGATCTCAGTAATGATAATGATGTCCCTCAATAATCTGCAACACTAAATCAATACAATCGTCGTGTATATCCATTAGACAAAATTGCTAAAGCACCACCTAAGAAAATTGACATTTTACTTTTAAAAACCTATTTATGATGTATTTGATATATAAATATTTTACTTTAATCAAAAATAAGGCAAATTAATGCCAAATCTTATCAATAACTACAATGTTTACTGAAGTGTGACCAATTCATAAAATTGTGTCTATTCTATTTTTAAAGAAAAAATTTCAATTTTTTCTTTGTATTTGTGTTGTTTACATTTGTACTAAATAAAAACTCAGAAAAAAGTTATAACGTTTTCGGCGTTTAACGCTGAAAGAGCATGCTAAAACAGATAGTATGGTGTCTGCATGAGGGGTTTCTTTAGAGAAATCTGTAAAAAAATGATAACAAAAATCTTATGAATTGCACTCATGAAAAAGTTGCAAATAGACTAACAAACATATAAATGTTTACTATAGGTAACCATGGCATTAAGTTAGCAGCATACAATAAGTTGAAAATTGTACCACAAAACTGGGTCAACCGGAAGTTGAGTGGATTTGGAATGGACACTAATACACCGGATGATTACTATGCTATGTGAGTCAATAACTGTTGTTATTTGATTTACAATAGGGGGGCTACTCCTGTAGCAACTTCACAGACCACCCTTAGTGACCAAGAATTTCATATCTGGGCAAAAAGTGTGTGCAGTGCACAGCTTGAAATTGGTTTTCAGAAAAGTAAGTCATTTAAGGGTCTTTTCATTATACCAAGACATTTGCCAATCCCACTGTTTTAGAAATAATGGCATGTTATATACACTAGTACCGATCTGGCAAATGTTCAATTCACAAATAAGAATTAACAAGTAGTGCGTTAACAATTTTGTCTAGTGTACATGGATATCCATAAAAGATTCGAGCAGACATTCAGCATTGTAGTGTCCTCATGCATTATCCCTTACAACTGATTCTGACCAGTAGGATATATTGCCCTTCTTATATTCTGACCGGTAGGACATATTGCCCTTCTTATATTCTGACAAGTAAGACATATTGCCTTTTTATATTTGGACCGGTACTACATATTGTTTTTTTTTATATTTGGACCGGTACTATATTTTGTTTTTTTTATATTTGGACCGGTACGACATATTGTCCTCCTTATATTCTGACGACCGTTCACGCTCGTTTCGTGATCGGGAGGTCGTGAGTTGGAATCTCGGCCGTCGATAGAAAATGAAAAGCAACTGTTCCTTCGCCATGCGCTCGGCACTTTGAAGTGAAAGTTGCGGGACAATGCAGGTCCTTCGGATGAGACCTTAAGAACCGAGGCCACGTGTCAGCGGCAGGCGTTGGCACAATAAAGATCCCTCACTGCTCAATAGCCCTGAGTGAAGGTCAAAATTAGAAGCCCTTTGCCGGTGTATGGTGACGTCTCTATATGAATGAAAAAATTCTCGAATACGACGTAAATCAACAGACAATCGATCAATCTAATATTCTGACCGGTACGATGTGTTGCCCTTTTTTCCAATTGAAGCCAGCATATTTTGTGCGATATTGCCATTCTTTTCAATAGAACTCAACATATATTCTGACCACTATGATATCACACCTTTTATTCGAATCGTTTGATATTTCTCTCTTCATAGAAATTCCATTCCTTTTCTTCTTTTTTTGCATTTAATATCGTAATAAAAGCAATGTAATAGACAAATCTGTGCTGGGTCTGGTGTCTTACATATACTATTTGCTTATTTCATTCTGTGTATCAAAACGTTAGGTATGAATGTGTTTTTGACTTTGTTCAGGTGTATCAATACAAATGTTAAATAAAAAAACGCAATCTCGGGCGAGTACAAGGTCGAAAGGAAGCCTGATAAGTTAGCTCTGGCGACAGAATGAAGTGAGACTTTTAAGTTTGATGCTCTTGCTTTTTCTAACAGATTTTAGTGTAATTATTGTTCCGCCAGGACTATACAGACAGCACGTGTGTCGTTACTGAAATGCCAGTTTCGTGTTAAGAACGCATGAAATGTCCGCCAATTATATATCATGCATATTTAATGATATGTTAGATTTTACGTTGTGTGGATAATGAAAGGCATTATTATTAAACATTCCTGCATATCTTATAAGATTTTGACCTCTTAACCACAATCATTTAGTAGAAATTAATCTTACCTAATACTGTCTAATTTAAAAGACAAAAATCTTTCCTACCCTCTTTTGAAATAATTATTTATGAAAAGCGTACTTGTAGGAACTTAACCTTGTCGTGTGTGTATAGGAAGGGACATTCTATAAAATGTTTAAATTCGTTAAAATGCATTTCTTTTAAAAATATTTTTTTAACAAAATGGATTACTCATATTTTTAGGCAAATTAATAAAATTTAAGACTTGGAAGCAAACTTAGAGTCCCTTTCCTATTTCCTTGTCTATTTAATCAGTTTGATCCTCTCACGTTATCTAATAGATCTGCTATAGTTACTCGTAGGTATCAAAAGTCTGTCCTTGATTTATTTCATCGTCAATAATGACAGATCCCCTGAGTATTTCTAGGGACCATTCATTGCTTTATTTGAAATCAATTTTTTGTTGTTATGCGAAATTCCGAAGAATAAATACATGAAGATTAGAGTACCGTAAAATGGAGACACGTATGAGTAGGGTTGGAAGGTGTGTGAGGGTTTGTGTGAGAGGGTGAGGGTGTGTGTGTGGGGGGAGGGGGTGTTCAGAGATCGAGGATCCTACTAACCAATGATATAGGGTTTCAAATTGTTCTTACAGTTTTTCTTTTTTGGTTGACCCTTTTACTACATCTTATTATTTTTACAATCACCCCGGAAGAGTATGCTATAGCTATGAAATATACTGCTCAAAGCCATACCTGATAGACCTTCATTGTAGGGACCGTCATTTAGAAAATGTGCTGAAATCCTTGACCTTCATTATACACAACAGTTTGTAGGCAAAGAGAAGTAATTTTATAGCATTTGTAAAAACACCTACCATATACATGTACATTTAAGAAGGTTTATTGTTAAAAAAATAAGATATAATTTCACACTTATATCTTTGACAGCATCTTGGTACGAATGGACATGGTATCTAATACTTTAAACGTCCAGTACAGCAATCTCTGTTTCAAAAATACCACTATTGAATCCGCGGCGCAGCTTTTCTTGGATAGAGTCATTTCTAAGCAACAAATTCCAGCGTCACGCCATGTTGCAATGGAAGGCAAGATCTTTATATGTTTTGTCCGTTGTCTAGAGTAATTTTCCACAGAATTTATAATACATATTTGAAAAAAAATATGACTTCAATTGAAAGATCATGTTTCCATTATCTTCGCTTTTTTTAAATAAGTGATTGAATATTGACATGACGTGTTCAGAAGGACTATGGTTGCAGGGACAAGATGGAGGATGGGATGGATAGATATCTAGGCACAGTAGATTGTTTTTGTAATTAAACAGTTTGAAAGCAATATTCGATGTTTATTCATAGGTTGTGGTCTGCACCTAAAAAAAAGACCAGGAATCTCTGACAGGACGGTCGCTCTACTGCTTTATTATTATAACAAAGGAAAATACACGTAGCATTTGAACTTGAAAAAAACATCAGACTTTAAAAAAATATCATTGGTTTAATCTTTTCTAGGCAAATATTTATTCATTTTTATTGCAATCAAACCAAAACTGTAGGAATATCATTTGAAAATATATCAAAGAAATGTCTATTTCTAGTAACCATGGCAACACTGATCATCGAAATCAAAAACCGATAATATAATTATGTATCTTACTCTGGTCTACTTGTGTGCCAATTCATAGGTCCGACTCGTCTTCCGATGCCCCGCCCACCTTAGTTACGGTTTCTAAGTCCCACATTATGGCGATGCTGGGTACATCAGCGGATGTCGCGACTGACAGTCTGAAGTCTATTCCAGACGATTTTTGCGTGAAATATTTGCCAAATAGCTTGTATGTTGAAATCAGACCAAAACTGTAGGAGGAGTAGCATTTTGAAAATATTTCAAAGAAATTTCTATTGTATTATTTACAGATGGACAGACAGACAACTGGACGGACGACAGACCTTCGAATATCGAATAAGTTCTTCGACTATAAGCGCTATAAAAATTAAAGAAGCTGAACATTACAGTAATTTTTTTATTAACATATAAATGAGAAAAAAATTCATTTAAGGACCAAATTAATTGAAAACACACGAAACTGAACATTTCTTTCATCGATTACAAATGTCCACTGATTTGATATACAAAATATACACTGAAAACTGTAACAACTGAATTGAACAACATACTGTAAACTTATTACATTAAGCTTTGTATACTTTCTAGCACATTTGGCGGTAAGAAACTCTCGCTTATTCAAGTACACTTGCTAAATGTCTTGTACTTATATTCAAATACGAACATTAGGACATGAGCTAAATCAACACCAACTTGTCCCACATTCAATTTTCGCAAAATATCGCACATGCTGCATGTAATACGTTTACAGTATTACATATCATGAGGTGTATATAAACAGTTATATATAAAACTATATAAACATTTCCACAAAAGTTAAAAAAAAACTAAATGATCTAAGTATATGTCTGAATATGTACAATGATACGTTCAGGTTTCATTAAAAAATTTTGCAATATATTGAAAATTAATGCTCAAAAACTTCTGTATATGTACCTTAAAGTAGAATGAATGATAAGAGTCTCTGTATTTGTTTTTATTATGTGATTTATTAAAACATATATATATATATATATAATAACAAATATTCTAACTCTTTTAAATATTTTTTCAAAAATTCTTCTTTTTCTATTTCAAAGATTTTTTTGTTTTAATTTAAACAAATGTAATTTTATATCATGCATCATATTTACAAATAAATGAACAATACTTGAAAAGAAAAACCATGAGAGACAATTGAGGGCAACAAAAGAGTAAAGATAAAAAAAATTGAGCATTCACACAATTTTGCAGCAACTCTCACATGATGCAAGCTTATATTCAACCAAACAACCAGAATTTAAAATTATTGAAGTATGTAATCAAATAATGGATACCCATCTTTATAAATGGCAAGGATGAACAGGTAAAATTTAAACATCTGTAAAGAATGGCATTCTCCACTAAATAACATTTGTGACTAAAATTATTCCACCTTTGCAGAATGATTCAAAATGAGGATGCAACTAAATATACTTATTCCATGAAGAGTTCGACAATTTATATAATTTACAAAAACACAAATGATCGAAGACTGATCAAAACAGTATCTTACTGAAGCAATGCAAATCTTAATGCTTATAGATTTAACAAATCAAAATATCAAGACTCCTTTCAAAGAGAGGGAAGGAAAAACACTGCAATTTAAGTCAGGATATACTCGTATGCTCTTATTTTCAAAAAAAAAAATTAATGTACATTTTAAAGAGTTACTTTTTACCAAAGGGAATCAATTCTCATGTTTCTTTGATTAAGTCAGCACTATCTTCATGTCAGCATTTTTTTGGTATTCAAACTAATGTTTGATTTTTCAAAACCTATTCTGTTCTCTCTAGAACTGACACACCCTCAATGTCTAACTCAGACATTAAAACTAATTCCACCATCATTATAACCTTGTCCTAAGTCAAAATTCTCTCTTTTATCGTCTAGCACATTTTTCAATTCACTTAACACTAATTAGTACACTTGCAAAGATAAAAAAGTATCGCTTATCGTGAACATATTGAAAAGTCGTCTTATATATCAGACAGAGCATGTTACAGAAACACAGAAGGACATAGAGATAGCGAACAGTACTCAATATCAAAGTCCATAAAACAAAACAAAAGCAGATGAAACACAGGCCTCCGAAACATCAGAGGTGGGATCAGATGCAAAGGAGGAGTGAGCATTCCCTGCTGACCCGTCACACCCGCCGTGTGTTCCTTGTCATGATCGGGAAATAACGGAAAAATTCGTCGTCAATTTAGTGTACAAATAATGGACTATCAAGTATAAAATATGAAAAAACGTCAGTCAGCATTTGACTTAATGATAAATTGAATTTGCTGACAATGTCATTGTATCGACCATAGAACTTACGAAACTGACTTTAAACGAGACTGCTGATATTCTTGTTTCATTTATTTGCTTGTCAATTTACCTCGTTTTAGAAATTGTTCATACGTAGTGCATGCTCTTGCGTATCGAATAAACTGAGATATATACACTCCGTATGCTGGTGATGAAGGTATATTGCTGCATAAGTAAGGGAAATTGGGGATAGAAAAGTTAAAGTCATCACGTTTATCATATAGCTTGTTAGATTACCATTGACATCTCAAGTAAAATATCCAAATATGAAACAGATGAGTCAGACTCTGTGGTATCTTTTAATTCAAGCTCACCAGGATATATCATGTCGACATAGGGATGGAAATAACCATTGTTAATAGCTGAATGTCGAGTTGAAGGCCACATCTTTTCACGCATAAGAGTTTGCACAAATTCTGCTTCATAAGAATACAAAATTAGATCTTACCCTGACAATAACGCCATCCAGACCAGGAGAATAATGTTCTCTCTATAAAATCATCCATCAAAATTAAAAACTATGTCCAACAATCA